>NW_010511860.1:9737-18148 GCF_000687285.1 Phaethon lepturus
CTTGCAGGACTCGGATAGTAAAAGCCTCAGATCAGCTCTACCCCACACGCTCAGAAGAAAACAGGGAATTCCCACGGCTGAATGCACCCCCCTGGGGTGGGCAGGAGATGGTTACTGCTTACCCCTGTTCCCCTTTCTCCGGATTTTAGTCTACATTGCACGGGAAAAGCTAACAGGAGTCAGTATGCACCGTGGCATTGGAACGCACCATGAATTTCTCCGGCCCGCTAGCCTGTCCCCACAGCAGATCCCTTCCTGTTTCCCTGCGCGGTCCTATCAGTCAGCCACATGTCATTATTTTTAGTAACGTAACCCCTGGGGTGCTGGGATGTGCGGCGTAGACACACAGTCTGAGGTAGCGGATGCTGGGAAGTGCTGGGAGATGAGGCAGGAGGGCGGTGGAAATATTTCTCGCATCCTTGGTGAAGCCCCTGAACGTTGTAAGAGCGCGTGTGTGATGTACGAGTATATGCAGAACAAAAACGTTGACAAATCTTAATATTTTCCCGACGTGAGATTGAGCCAAACCGCGGAAAACGGAGGCATCATTTTCTGAGCCCTCCAGCTGACCAGGCAACCCTCGTGCTCAGGTAGAGTGTACGGAGGCTGTGGTTGGAAGTGCTGATGGTTGGAAGTGGCCGCTGACTCCCAGAGTGTCCCCTGAGGTCGGAAGTGGGGGGTGTGGACCTTGCTACCCCCGTGTTGGTGCGGAACCGTGGGTGCGAGGCTTCGGGACGCAGCCGAGTTGCGGCAAAGCCCCGCCGTCGGTGGTGGAAAGGCAGGTCCCATTCGCCCTTGGCGTCCCTCAGCCTGCGATCCATCCTCGGTGCTCCTTTGCCCCGGGAGCTGAGCTGTCACCGCTCCTCTTCCCCTTCGCAAAAACTAACCAAAACAAGCTGGCCCAAATGGCAACAAACCCTCCGGACAATCTCCGACGGCTGCGTGTCCCCGCACCACAGGGCAATTCATCATTCGCCTCCACATTGTAACGTGATAAGGAATCAACAGAGGTTTCCTTCCAGTTTTGGGATTCCCGCTAAGTGGTGTCTCCATGGGTGGTTTCCCTCAATCCCCCAATTATCTCACTTCCTCTTATTGTCACAAAAGAGACGACTATCTGCCCTGTAATAAGCTCCCCGGCCCCTTTTGGCCTGCGTGGCCCTTGCGAAAGTGCAGGAGACTGGCAAAGCCGAGTCCTTGTCCGGGCCACTGGTGGCCCCTCATTATCTCTATGATGGCTGGAGTGGCACAAGCAGTTAAGGGCTTTTTATCAAAGCCACCAAATGCTTTAATCAAAGAGAAGCAGCGTCCTGTCCGATACCACCGGCTTCTTCCGCGAAGCTGTACGTCTCGGGAGCCTGAGTCTCTGCTTTCCTCCCTGTGCCTTTTTCCCCCTCCCCACGCATCTAGTAAATCGAAAACAGCCACCAGGGCTTAAAGAAAAGAAACACAAAGTTAATGGGAAACAGAGAGCCAACATAAGCTGCCAAGCAGCTCTTTGCAAAGTGAAATTAATTAAAAAAAAAAAAAAGTCACTAGAGATGAGCAATTCTGTTCAGATAAATCAGAACGTGATCCAAGGTTTCATCTCAAACTCAGACTGAGCGGGGCACTTTCTTCTAGCACCGTGCAAGGACTTTATTGAACTTGGGTAAAATAACCTTACCTATAATGTTCCTCTCTTTCTTCCTTTTCCAGCCTCTCCTTTCTAAGTGGAATACTAAGCTTTCCCTCATGGCTCTCCTGCTTTCCTACTTTTCTGCATAACTTTTAACAAGCCTCGCCATCTAAGAAAGCGCGAAAGCAAGAGCGCGTTCACTCCTAATGCACCTCTGTCCGTTTTCTGGGCTGGAAGTTTTTTATTGATTTCGTTGGATCATCAACTCCCCAAACATAGACTCCTTTACAGTCAGTTTAAGGTTTATCTCTAGCGATTATTTCCTTTTCGCAGGGCTGTGGTTACGGATAAGTGCTTGCAGGGGCAGAGGGCAATTCAACTGGGTTTGAGACCAGCTGGTGTCTGTATCTTCTGTAGCAAATGCCACCACTGTTTTCCAAGACAGCCTCCTTCCAGCTTTGACATCTCATGATGGTTCTCTGTATCCTTTTTAATCAGGAGGTCAGGTCTTGGTTTAGGCTCAGTTAAGAATAGGTCTGTATTCGAGCAACTCAAAGGCACCTTATTCAACTTCTACTTCCTTGGTGACCCAAGACAAAGATTTAGCTCTGCGGCTGACAGTGTTGTTCTTAGCTGTCAAGTCAAGATGGATTCACTCTGGAGATCTGATATGGAGTTACATTAGGGGAGAGCAGCAGGGCTGTGAGGGGATGTTATCTCTGAAGGCTCCTCTGTTTCAGGGAGGTGATGCTCTTCTGGGTGAGGAAGGAAGGAAGGACACATCCCAGAGCTCCAAGTCTGGCAATTTCTGGTGTGCAGGTGGGAGTGCGGGGCTGCAGCACTGGGAATGACCCCCGCATGGTGCAATGAGGTCACTGCTCCAGTCACCTTCTGAACACGCTGAGCGCTGGGGAACGGCAGTCCTCAAGGCGAGAATCGTCCTCTGTTGTATCCCAGCTCCACACCGAGATTGCTTATGGTATTTCACAAAATCGCTGCCCTTGAGAAGAGGGATTAACTCCAATCCTCTATCCTACCAAGGAGTGGCCTCAGTTCTTGACGCGGATTTTTAGGCTGCAACAAAGACTTGTTAGAGCTTTGCCTTTTTTCTAGTTGTTCTCCACCTCTCCCTCTCATTGTTGTGCTTGGAGAAGCCCAAAAGGACTTACCAGCAGGCAGCTTGCTTTCTGTCTTTCATTTTAGCCCCACGTCCCAATTAGGGCATTGGGGCATGTTTTCCCTTGTGTTATCCTCTCCCTCAGACTTCCTGTGAACTAAAAAGCCATCTCTCTAAACCTCTGCTCCCTCCCAGCCTTACACAATCTCAACCACTTGGCAGATTTCTGGGATGCTTGTGATGCTGAACAGGAGGCGACTGGAACAGCCTCTCCCTGGGGAGGTTATAAAAGTTGTCATGTTGGCACTCTGAGGGAGAAGAGGAATGTGGCAGAATCCACCAGCTCCAACCAGCGAGGACCGTATCCTTCAGGCACCTAGCTTGGACATGACCCTGACTGTGGGGAAGAGTATATCTTTCACCTCCTTCTTGCTCTGAGGTTGGTGGAGATACAGCACTGCCTTTCACCCTTCTCCTCAAGAACAGGCATGGTTAGGGTGAACAGACCTCTTTGT
The DNA here is from genome assembly GCF_000687285.1 of Phaethon lepturus. Taxonomy (NCBI): domain Eukaryota; kingdom Metazoa; phylum Chordata; class Aves; order Phaethontiformes; family Phaethontidae; genus Phaethon; species Phaethon lepturus. Next base: position 12,988 of record NW_010511860.1, read on the forward strand.
TGACTGAACTGATTTCTCCCTCCTCCCACCCAGATTTTATTTCACTCAAAGAATCTGTAGGACAAGTCAGGTATGGGATGTTGTCTTGGAGGACATGCTGCTCGTCCTGCTGATGTTAGGAGACGCAATGAGTTGGCCAAGGCTTGAGCTATGCTGCAGCCAGAGGTGTTCCCATCTTGGATGCAGCGGAGTAGATGCAGTGGGTTTTGTAGATGCAGTGGAGCCCGGAGCAAGGTGGCTGCTGGGGCACCGAGGGTGAAGAGGAACCTGCCTGTGTGGTGGGGAGATGTTCAGGGGGCTGGTGTGCACCCAGCTTTTGCTGTGCAGCCACATTGCTTGTGGCACTGTAGTCTCAGCGGCTTCGTCTAAGCATCCCTTTCTCCCATCGGGAGATGCCTCCTGCGCCTCTGCAGGCAGTGCTGGCAACTCGCTGCCTCCGGAAGAGGTTCCAGCTTTTGGTGTTGGATTGTCTCTGCCCCACAACCCTTTCTGTCATGTTCCCCTGCAATGAAACACAACCGTATTGCAAACCGTGCAATTGCTGAAATGACTAGCATGCCTTGGGTTCCACATCCTAGGATGGACGCCTGCTTTGCCCCTTAGGGATGCTCATTTTGGTTGAATTTGCCTTTTTCTTTTCTTCTTTGAAAACTCTTGTCAGTTTTGCACACTGCGATTGGGTATTCAGGCTCACGCTAGATTCATACTGGGAGCCAGACTGGATAAAACAACAGTGTTAGTGATAATCACCCATTGTGTCTCCCGCACAAAGTCGGGATGAACCTACTGTAATGCCCAGGAAGTGTGGGTGAGCTTTAAAAACTAAAACAGTTGGGTCCCATTCTTCATTGTCTTCTGTCCTGGGGAGCCGATTGTCATGAATCGGAAAGGAGCTCTCTTGATTTACACCAAGGGAAGAGGTGGGCCCAGTGCACCCTAAAGTCCAGAGATTTTACATGTTTGCGTTTCATTCTGGTCGGCCCTAATCTTGGAATTGGGAAAATTCCATTTAAAAAGCCATTTGTGTGGTATTTACAGCCCAGCTGGAAGTAGTAAATACCGGAAATCTTGGAACTGCTTATGCTCTCACTCAAGCTCCTTCATTAGATAGATCATCAAATTCCTTGTGAGGGAGCCAGTTTCCACCCCATTCTGCAGGCTCCGTTTTCCTTGGATCCACTTTGGAGCAGCTTCTCCCAAGCACTGGCAGCTTCCCCTGCTTGGCAGAACCTTTTGCTTTTTGAGGTTTGTGCAGTACCGAGGGGCTGGTCACAAGAGCTGATCACCACGCTTGGCTTCCAAGAATAGCAACGAACGTGGAGGATGGTCAGCATCTCCCAGGGCTCGGTGACAACAGGAAAAGGACAGTGAAGTGCTATCAGGGAGCCAACATCAAGAATCAAACCCGGAGCAGACCAGTCATCTCCCGTGTCCTGCTTACACTGGTGCTGAGGAGGTGAGAGGACCTTGAGGAAGAGGATTACGGCCTTGGAACACGCTGCCCAGGCTCCAGAGCACGTGGGGATAACTTTAAACCACAGCCTTCAGCATCGTGTGAGATCTCTGTTTGACTTGTCCTCCTTTCGCCGCTCTCTTACTTGAAGATGTCCCTTTCCCACCCGCGGACCTGCTCTGCACACCACGGGGACGCGCCGTGCTGGCTCTGGTCTCCCCTGCGAGGAGTGGTGGGACGCTGCCAGCCCAGACTAGAGAGCCTGCACCAGTGTAAATTCATCAGCTGGCACCAGCTGAGGACTTCTGGACTGCTCCACCCCATCCGACGATGAAGACGGACCGTTCTTCCCTCTCCAGGGCGGTTACATAGACGGGGAAAAAAAACCGGAGGGCAGGCAGAAGCTGTTAGGGTAGGCTGTAATCCTTCGTTAGCGACCACGTCCTCTTTGGAGACGGGTGCGGTGTCCTTGCACACCTTTAAAATCTGGGGTGACGGTGCCCTTTCCACATACGACACCAGCGAGCCTCGGCCAGCAGAGCGATCGCGGGAGCTTGCAGGAGAAGAGACGGCACTTACGGGGTTTCCACTGAAATGCTGGTTGTTTTTGTTTTTTCTCTCTTCACCTGTGACGGGTTCTGGAAGTGGATCCGTCACTGCGGCTCTGCCTGGGCTGTGGCAGGCAGCGAAACGTCTGGGCTAAATGGAAAAATCAGCAACCTCAGGTTGTAAGTCAGGCACATTTTTACACAACGGAAAAACAGAGTTTGACTGTTTTGTGTTGTATGTTTAAAAAAATAAAAATAAAATAAACAGTCAAACCCCAAGCCAATGATTTCTAATGCCAGCAGAGTAATGCGGTTTAATGCTGAAAACTTTATTAGCAGAACAATGCTTCGTTTTACAAGACATTGTTTTTTCCACCCTAGTATCCTTATTACTCAGTGGTGGGTTAGGGATCCGAAACTTTTAGGCTGTCTGTAAAAGCTAGAGCTCAGGCTGCTCGTCCAGATGTGCCTCCTGGGATGGCCCCGTGCGCCGGAGGGAGCTCAGACCTGCGCTTCCAGCTTTTGTCTCTCCGGGAACGACATCCTCCCCACCACCCCTGTGCAGAACGAACCCGATCGGGACTAAGGAGAGACTTTTGCATCTGTCTGTGTACTGTTTTAAAGAGTTTCTGGCTTATCCCATCCTACTTTCCATCCTCATTTAAGACACGGTAACCTGATTATCAGGGCTCTGCGTTGCTGGGATGAGGAGCCAAGTTTTGCTGCTGTCGGGGGAAAAAAGCAGGGAATGGGGCTGCGGCTCGCCGGCTGAATTTGGGGGCAGCTGCTATTACCGAGTCGGAGGACACCAAGGGGACGGTCCCCACGGTGTGTACCGCCGGCCCGGATGTTTTCTGGGGTTGTCGGTCCAGGAGGACTAACAGCAGCGGTTGTTCCAGCCCGACTTGCTGGAGCTGGTAGGCCCCTGAGCGGGAGTAGTGGGTTATTTTACAAGCGGGGTGGGTGCAGCTTCCCGGAGGAAGCACGTGGCTGGGTCTACAGTAACGAGGGTGCGCGCATGTGCGTCTTCACAAGAAAGAAAAGGCGCCCGCGCTGCCCACCTGCACCTCCTGAAAGCGAGACACGGGTGCCGGCCTTGGGGCAGCCCAGCAGTAACACCTGCATTTTTCTTGCAAGCGCTTCCTGGGGGAGAGATTCTTGTAGTCCTCTTTTTTTTTTTTTGGTGGAACTGGTGGTTTGGTTTTTTTTTTTTTCTCCTTTGTATTTTGGGGGTGAAAAAAACCTGCAGCTCAAAACACGTTGGTTGAGAAAACTTAAAAAAGGTCAATTTTTTTCCAGTATTCTTCTAAGTTTTACCTCTGTTGAAAAGGTGCAGCCAAGAGGGCTGTGAGAGAAGTGGGATGTTTTTCTGCCTGCACCAGGAATCTCGTTCTTTAAGCAGCAGCAAAGTTAATCTGGGTCAGAACAAGCTCCCCTTCCCTGTCCTTAAAATCTCTTGGTGAAGTGCTCGTCCCTGGGAACTTTGCCATCCATTCCAGCAGAGCTGGATTTCATTTGATGACCCTGCGACTGAATAAATAAGCGCGTATTCATTTCTTCATTTTGCCTCACCCTAGAGATTTCACCTAAATTGTTTATCTCCTTCGCTCCGTTGGCCCGGGATGCTGCAGGAAACAAAGGGCTCGGCGAGATGCGCCTTGTTGTTTCTAGCTGTGAAATTTACTTTTCTTTTTTTGTTACGCTTGGCTCCAGCACCCAGCCCTGCGTGGATTTATGTGCCCAGCTCCCTTGGCACAGCTAAAGACCGGGGCTGTAAAACTCCAAATCTGATCGTCTCAACTGTGCCATCGCTGATGCTCTCCCGGGGAGATTTTTATTGGGATCTCCATTTTTGTCTCCTTTATCGTGACAGTATATAATTGTAAAGGCTTTTTGTTAACAGCATCGGCTCTGAGCGGGGACGTCTGTTAGGTGCGCTCACCCGCAGGCAGACGTTAGTCCTCTGGTCAAAGCACTGGCAGCAGAAAGGAGACAAGGAGCTTAGTGGTCTGGGGGTGCGCGTGGGGTATCGCCGAGCGAGCTAAGCCTCAGGGTCCCTCCAGCATCCTACAGCCTTGATTTTTCCTCCCAGAGCTCCTAGCTAATCCCTTCCCCAGCCCAGCAGACGGGGCCAAGGGCGAGACTCGGTTGCAGCAGGATCGATTCAGATCGATCCCAAGGAAGGGATCCGGATTTACGCTGGCGCAACCGAGAGGAGCGTCTGGATCAGCTCCGTGCAGCCCGCGTCCTTGGTAAAACGAGGACCGCGGAGCGGGGGGTTCAGTGGTGTTGTTCGCTACCCGGCGTTTTCTCTCCCAACAGATGAGGAATGTTCCACCACCGAGCATCCCTACAAGAAGCCCTACATGGAAACTTCTCCGGCAGAAGAGGATCCTTTCTACAGGTCCGGTTACCCCCAGCAGCAGGGACTGAACACTTCGTACAGGACTGAGTCAGCCCAGCGCCAAGCATGTATGTACGCCAGCTCGGCTCCCCCCACGGACCCCGTGCCCAGCCTGGAAGACATCAGCTGTAACACGTGGCCGAGCGTGCCATCCTACAGCAGTTGCACCGTGTCTGCCATGCAGCCCATGGACAGGTTACCCTACCAGCATTTCTCTGCCCACTTCACCTCGGGGCCGCTGATGCCGCGGCTCAGCGGCGTGGCCAACCATACCTCCCCCCAGATAGGCGATACCCATAGCATGTTTCAGCACCAAACCTCGGTTTCTCACCAACCCATCGTCCGGCAGTGTGGACCTCAAACCGGCATCCAGTCCCCTCCCAGCAGCTTACAGCCCGCGGAGTTCCTGTATTCCCACGGCGTGCCTCGAACCCTCTCTCCCCACCAGTACCACTCGGTCCACGGCGTGGGCATGGTGCCAGAGTGGAGCGAGAACAGCTAACGAGGCGGTCAGGAAAGCGCAAGAGCGTTAGCCGTGGAAAACAAAACAAAACAAAAACAAACACACACACAAAAAAAAAAAAAGGGAAAAGAAAAGGAAAAAATACCCTGTCGATAATAAAAGCGAGAGTATTTTGCAAGACTCCTTTAACTGAATGTTCACGGATAGCACTCGAGAGGGATGGACACAGATTGAAACCACGGATGAGATAGTCATCGGCCTCGGTGTGACTTGTGTCCCCGTCCCTGCCCCCC
>NW_010511861.1:0-401 GCF_000687285.1 Phaethon lepturus
ACAGCTGTGCCCTCCCCGCCCAGCCGAGCCGCTGGATCCCAGCACGGTGATCCTTCCTGCTGCCAGGCAGTGGGACCAGGTGCCTGGTTTAGTCCCACCTTAGCACTGGTGTAAACGGCGGCGGGGGGTGTTGGGGACCGCCAGGAGTTTGCAGACGTGGGGCACAGGAAAGACCCAGCTCTGTTTTCGGATTAGCAGGGTGAGAGGATGGATGTTGGTCCTCTGCTTGCCCTGCTTGGTGTAACCACATGCGATGCCTTCCCTTGTCCTGCTCGAGAAAAAGCCGGTACCTACTCTGCAGCCTGACTTAACAGAGTTAAACCTAAGAGGAAGTTAAGCCTTGATCTTCTTCACAGCTGTCTCCCTGCTGGAGGTGAGGGAGAAGCGGCTGCAGGGACCTT
>NW_010511861.1:542-5893 GCF_000687285.1 Phaethon lepturus
AGGCTTGGGGACCGTCTCCTTCCCCGTGTCACGTTTGCATTTCCCACGAGCAGCCGTTGCCCCACCTTGAAACCTGTTTGGCTTTCTGCCCCCCTTGAGATTTCGCAGCAATCCCTTTATATATCATCACTAGCTGTTGAAATCTTCTTCTCGTTTCCAGTCACCTTTTTATACCACAGCCAAGTTGGGGTTGGGGTTGGGGGTTTTTTGTTCCCTCGGCAACAGTGCTCTTTGCCCACAGCAGCTCTCCCCTGCGGTGCATCCGCGTGCGATGCTTCTGGCAGTCCCGTCCCCTCTCCGCCTTCATTTCTGCTCGCTTTTACTGATGCTGGGTAGCCAGGATGACTCAGGATGGAGCACTAGTGATTTCTGCTTTGCTGCTGAAAGTATCTAATTTACTATGTTTTCGGAGGGCGCTCGCTTTAACTGCATGGCATCGGTGGCTCGCGGTCACACGAGGACCGGTGCAGCGAGGTCCTTCGTGCTGATACGTTTTTCATGAGCGAAGACTTTATTAAAAGCCTTTTAGGTACTGACCTTCCGTCATTCTGCCAGATTTCATCCTAGTTCTGTTACCCTGTCTTCAAAGTTATCCGAGCCTTTCTGTGCGGTTCCCTGGCTCTGTGTTGGTAACGGGGGCTGCGCAGCTCTGTGGCACTAAGGGCCACGTTTCCTTTATCAAGAAAATCAGTTAATTATCCAGAAACCTCAAATCAGCAAACCTATTTTGCAATTTTTAAACTTTTCCCAGGATCTTAGTTTCCTTGCAGAGGAAGGGAAGTGTGACTAGCACTGAAGCGCGGCCGTCCTCGCTGTATTTCCTACTCCTTTGGAAGCAGGAAGAGCCTGAAGCCTTGGGAAAGAGCCTTTTTTCGTGACAATTCCTGCGTAATCAGCAGGGCTGGATTCATGCCGTCATCTACATGAAAGCATGGGCGGAGGTGGGGGGAACTGCGTCTCCGGTTTTCCTTCCAGAGCCCCCCCGTCCCCAGCCAGTAGCACCAGCCCTTCCCGGGGAGCTGGGGGCCGGGTTCAGCGCTGCCCAGGGCTGCAGCCAGGTCTGCTCCTGTCGCTTGCCAGCTCCCCATTTCGGGGTGGTGGATGTAACATGCCTCAGTTTCCCCACCTGCCATATGGAGATCATTGCACCGCTTCCTGGTGGATTTGGAAGCAGAAGTGGTTTTTGGGCAGAAGCACAAGAACTCCGAAGGTGCAGGGAGCAGAGGGGCGGAAGGGAAGATGATTGCCACAGCCTTTTTTTTGGCTTAGAAAGAAGAAATGTGACTCCCCATTCCTTCAGCCTTCAAAACCTGCCTTGCCTGGGTCATTATACATCTGTTTCTACCTGTTACCCCGCACTGGTGCTGCCCGGCTGCCAACAGCCGCGTGGATGGTGCAGCCAGCGCTGCCCTGTGCTTCGGCTGGAAGCGATGCCGTGGGGATGCCGGACCGCCGCGGATCTCGGGGGCTGCTGTCGCATGGTGCAAGAGCCTCCACCCACACACTGCACCTACCTGGAAAGGCTGGGAAGGATGTTTCATCTGTGATCAGCAGCAAGAAAAGATATTTGGACTCTCAATAGGAACATTAGGTGGTTAATAATAATATTTAGCTGCTCCTACACAGTACCTTTGTTCAGTAAGTCTCAAAGCATTTTATAGAAGAGGTCAGAGTCAATAAAGAGTTTTGTTTTCTAATTAAAATGGGATAAAAGGGAAGATGCTGTGGATGAATTACCTGCTTTTGTGTACGAGATAATTTAAGATTTAGGTAGCCACAATGACTCATGCCACCTAGTCTAACCAAGCCTGACGCTCATGACTGCAGCAGATTGCGAGACCGATAAGAGCTGTGCGGGTTCAGAAAAACCTTGACTTGTGGGAGGAAGAAAATCTGCCTGAAAAACTGCATTCTTAGCAGCTTGCAAAGAAACCGTATGGTGCTGTTTAAGATGTGTGTGGATAGGAAAGTCCCTTTTCTGCCTTAGCCTGTCTTGATAAGGGATCTTCTAACGCTGATACCTACCATCTCCTGGGGGGGGGGGGTTTCTCTTATGTTTTTTTCTCCCTGAAGTGACTTTCTAGGTCTGCTCTGCATCATGGTCCCCCCACGCCTATGTCAGGGCAGAGGCAGCGACCAGCACTGGCTGCTTCTGGAGGAGGTTGTGCTGTGAGATGGAGAAGCCCTCGCGGTACAACGCTGCCTGGAGGGCAGGAGAGCCCGGGGGTAAGTTACCCAGGGGATGAGAGTCCAGGTTTCTTGCATCTGCCAGCTATCATGGCATCAAGCTAGTTTTAGCTCGATGTCTATAACTAAGTGATCAGCAGACTTTACAGACTGCCTTTTCGGGGGCAGGAAATCATTTGTCGGCCAACAAAACAACTTTGCGGGAAGTTTATTGCTCATCTGAAGAGCAGAGTGATGGTGAAGGAAAAAGGGCTGGGCAATCGGTGCCCTCGGTGGCCTGGGTGAGTAAGGAAACAAGAAATATTTCCATTGTAATGTAATACAGCAAGGAAAGTCGTTTCCTCAAAACCCTCCTGCAGCCAGGGGTTTGCAGAACAGGGATTGTGTCTTGGACAGCAGTTGCTGTGTAAAGTATCCTGAAGGTCTCAGCTGACCACAAGCTCAGGGTGAGTCCTCTGATACACTAAAACCAGTTAGTGAGACCCTTGGTTGTGTAAGGAAGGACAGCAGCAAGCAACAGAAGTGATCTGCTCTTGTTCTTTTGAAAAGTGAGTTCTCTCTCTTTATTAAAATAAAAATAAAAATTCAGTGATGACAAGCACTTGTGAAATGTTGTGAGAAAGGAGCAGGAAAGCCGGATAAGTGACTAAGGGACCAAAGAAAATACCTGACACCAAGGACAGAAGGAACAGAACCTGATTAGTTTATCAAAGGGAGTGTAGGTGACGTGATCAGTGTGGGAGATCTTTCATCGGGAGACGGCTCAGGGTCCTTAATCTCCTTGATCTGCCAGACAAGGGCAAAGCAGGGCCTGTGCCGAAACTGCATTTGGATGAGCAGGAGGTCACACGCTCGTGCTATGCTGACGGGGAGCCCCAGAAACAAGTTCCAAGGAAGGTGGAGGATTCTCCATCCCTCGGGGATGGGTACGCAGCTTCCCAGGGTTGCCTGCCTTTCCAGAAGCAGCGTTCCGCTAAACACAAACTTTTGGGTTCAGGATGCAGGTAGAAAACCAGATGAAATGTTGTTTTTGTTACGTGCAGTCTGGACAAGTGAATGATGTTTTTGGTTTTACGCTCGTGTAAAGCCATGCCTCTGACCATGGCTAAATCAGATAAAGGTGCAAGAAAGGCTCCAGGAGAGAGAAGGACGGGCTTATCTCCCTGGAGGAAAGCTTGCTCCTCCTCTACTAGTAGACGCTTGGGTTATGTGCTCTGGGGTGAGTTGTTTACATACCTTCCTGCTTTAAATATTTACTATTAGAGCTCTGGATATTCTTGTTATTCTTTAGTTACTGTAATTTTCCATCTTTCTCTCCCCCTCTCAGTGCCTTAGGTGCACATAGGTGCAGTATTAACCAGCTGGTTTTAATGAAAATGAACTCCTACTTATAGTCCGGATATTTTATTTCACACTTCTTGGGGCTCTCCTCTAGGCCTGTTGATTTGCTAAACCTTTATTAGATCCAGGATGATAACATCATTTTTGTTTAGGAAATGCGGAGTGACCCAGGGCACTGGGACTAAACCAAACTGCCTCAAACTCTTCTGCTGAAGAGCTTTGAGCTTCTTCGCCAGCTTCATGATACTGGCGGACATCACCATGACACTTACTACTCACAACCCATCAAACAATAGGGTTATTTTCTAGTGGTTGGCTTCTTCTTGCCTCCGGTTGACCTCAAAACCAGAGTCCCCATCAGTGCCACACGGATCCCTGTGTGACCTATTTCGGAGAGTGCCACCAAACTCCAAGCAGTGGGTCCGACACTGAATCTTACGGGAGGAGACTCTGAACGTCAAAAAATGTGCTTGGTCCTTCCTCAGATTGACCTTATCACTTTTTTTTAATCTTTTTTTTACAGAATTGATTTTTAATTGCTTAGTTCATTTTTTTTGGCCCTTTAAACCCATTCTACAACCTTGCAATGAGAATGCACCAGGGAGTTACGATGCTTAACAGTCTTTGTAAAAGGCTAATCTAGGTTCTCCTCCTCCAGCCAGGGAGCCATCGACACTTTTTAGCAAAGTACCTTTTTTCTCGCTCAGTAACTAAGGTTAATAATTGACAGCTACATTTTTACCTGCTTGAAATGGATTGCGGATGTGACCTGCGTATGAGCACTTGAGAAGAGAAAAAATAAAGCCACTTTCTTTCAAAAATCAATGCCACGGGTGTGGGTCAGCCAGCACGTGATGCTGTGCGAGATGGCAGTCGCCACCGCTCCCTGCAGAGCCCGTGGGGGTGTGGGGACGGCAGGGACCCGACACCCGGGCGCCGAGCCTGGTGGCACAAGAGCCGCAGGACCGTGTTCGTTCCTGTTCGCCTCTAAAGGAATCGGGAATGGGTGACGGTGTTCAGGTGGCGGGGCTGACCTGCGCCGGTGGCTTTACGGACGGCGTATCGCATGGGGAGGCATTCACATTTCCAGACTGTGACTGCACAGAGACGCAAAGCCTGTTCCCCTCTGCACTGTTGCAGTGTGTTGGTTTCCGACATCGCTAGGAGTGCAAGAAATGAAAGAGCTGAGCGCTGCTGTCTGTGAAAGAGGAGGAAAACCACTGTACCTACCTTAAAATACCATACTTTTATTTTAAAGGTGACTCTCAAGACTATTTAAGCAGTTCTCATGTTTTAAAGTAATGCTTTTCCTCGAATTAAAACCTCCAGCTATTAACAGTGTGGAAAACCTGGCACTTCTTGAGCCTGGGAAATCGGTGCTGTTGGTTTCATTTTCTGGTTCACATACGCTCTTGGGGAGTCTGTGGTGTTTGCAGACTTTGGAAGTGTAAAATTAAAAGTGTGACATAAGTGATGAAGCATGTACTTTCTGCCGTAGCAGACGGTAACAGTACTACTGTTTTGCATAATTGTTCTTTATGGTTCACCCAAAGTGGACTAAAACCCCAGCCCATTAATTCCTCTTTTCCTGTTGATGTGCCTGGACGCGTTTCAGTGGGTCTCATCACTTTTAAACGATGCTACTAAAACACAGGGCGGGGAGGATAAAACGCGGGTCAAGAGGGCAGGATCTGAATCAACACGGGAAGGGAGAAACATCAGATAACGCGCGGAGAGGTGCACAAACCGAGAGGGTGCGGGAGGTGGGGAGAAGGCAGCGGTGCCGGGGCAGGGGCTGGCGTCGATGCCCGGCGCTGGCGCTT
>NW_010511862.1:0-6482 GCF_000687285.1 Phaethon lepturus
CAAGGGAGGGCAGCGCGCTGGAGGCAAAGCCCCCCGGCCCCTCCCGGCCCACAGCACCCAGGAGGTGTGTGGAAGGAAAAATTCCTTCCATGGTGAGCTGGCTGTGTAACCTGTCAGGTGGCGAACGGCCTTTTCTCTCCTGGCCCTGGACCCACGAGGCTTTTGCCAACCACTTGGGCAGCGTGTGGGGGGTGGAGCAGCAGCTCCCCACCTTTGCCAGCACAGACCCGGCGAGGAGACAGGGTGTCCTTGGGGATGGACAGGGACCCATCTGTCCTTAGAGAGACAGACAGACGCTCGGGCTGCTTTCTGGGCTCGCAGTGTCAATGGCACCAACTCAGATTCATCCGGGGTGCGTGTGGGCTCCCGTGGAGGCTTTGTGAACTTCAGGCAGTTTAGGATGAAATGGGAGATTCCACTGATGCCTCTTGCTTCCCCGGGGACTTAATGAGGGTTAATCTGCGGCTCCGCAGAAGCGTAACACCCACACCAAAAGGGGTGGTGAGGCAGAGCGGGCGTTGTGTGTTGCCCGTGGTGTGGCTCACGCCTGGCTCTTCGGCAGAGGCACGGCTCCGGGATGCTGGGAGCATTGCTGTCCCGGGCCCTCCACCGCAGCCCTTGCCTCTTTGGGCAGGAATGGGGGTGTAGCAGTCCCCATTGCCTCCCACCGCTGCATGGCCAGGCAGGCAGCCCCTTCCCAGGCAAACGCCCCGCTCCCTCACCCCGCTTTGGCAGCTGTGCCCCTCGCCACGTGCGATCCCCCGAGTTGGGGTAGAGGCACAGCTACCTCAGGACAGGACTACGGACCTCCAGCCAGACTTTTCTCTAGTCTCAAGCACTGCAAACAGGATCCAGCAGCCTCCCCATCTCCCTCAGGGACCGGCTGGTTCCTCCAAAGGTCCCTCCGCTCTGAGGGGATCCCTATCAGATGTGGTGGCCATGGTCATACCTACCTCAGAGCAACTTAAAAGAAGCCCAAAGCCTTGCAAGTGACAGTAAGAACAACCAGCACCACACAAACTCCAACACCTTGTGTCCTTCTTTTTCCAAAATGGGAAACTAATCTGAGCCCAAACCTCAGGGTACTGGGACAGACCTGCTCCAAGGTCCAGCAGAGCCTACTCCCCCATGCCCAGCACTCCAGCCTCCGGCAGTTAGCCCTTGCAGCGGCTTTTAATGGAAATATGAAGACTGGTATGAATGCTAGACAAATGCAAGCTCATGCGTGTATGCACTGGGGGGACAGCAGAACAAAGGCTAAAAGAAAGGCTATATTCATAACCAAGGAAAACTCTGAAGAGATGGACAAGATCAGTCCAAGAAACTAGTTCATCATTGCCCAGCAAGAGGAATGCAGGAATCACAAGGAGGTCCAGAGACCCTGTCCTCTGGGTCACAGAGATCCTGAAGATCCTCTGGGGACACACATCTTGGTATTTGTACGTAGCAGAGCATGAATGGGTGAAAACAACTTGCTTTGAGATTTTGTATAATAAAGTCACCTTCACCTTCTACAAGACCTTGCTATTTTACACCATGATTAAATGACCCCATTCTTCAGCCACTTCTTAAGAGAAGTTTTCGAGACCCAAGTGTATGAACGCAGAGCACCTTACCCTGGCACGGCACGGCATGAAGGTGGCACACATGGAGGGGGGTGCCCCAAAGACAAACTGTTATTTAACCAGACTTTTAATCTCTGGTTTTCACTGACACTTTCACACACACACCCCCTTTTTCACTGCAGTGAAACATGAAGTCTCTTAGTAAATACCCACCCAACCCCTCTGTAAATTCACAACATGTGAATAGTTTTTATTAAAAATACCAAAATCAGCATCTAAGTTACTACTGTATTTTGAACTCCCAAGAAAATGGGACTATGAAAGACAAAGGCCACGTAAAAGTGTTAACTTGGCTACAGTGTGACTTATGGGGCATGTTTAACACGGTGAAGCCTGATGTACACTTTTAGAGAAGAAAACAAAAATACAATGATATATAGAAGTCCAGTAAGGCTTTTGATACTGGCTTTAGGTCACCATCAGTGGGTGATTTTCCTGTTGACCTCACCTCAAGGGTGGTGGAAACAGGCCTGGGAGGGATGACCGTGGCTGGGGGCCGAGCAGCGAGGCCGGAGGAGAACTGCGCTGCGTCCCATTTACGTTATTTTCTGTGCTAGTAGGAATGGAGAACCCAGGAGCTCATAAGGTCTGACCTTTTCTTGGGAGGTTTCTCAGTAATATGATGGGTGCTAAGAGGGCCATCAGCCCAGGCTAGTGGCAAGGGTGTGGGGATCACGGTGGGCTAAGTAGGTGTGCCGAGCCAAGGCAGGATCCTTAGCTGAGATGGGTTAGCACACCTGCTCCCACGGTCAGTCCCGGGGTTCTCCCTGTGCTTGTGGGGTCTGTGTTTCCAAACAGACATTGAGCAGGCTGGAGAGACTGGCAAGAATGATAAAAAGCCCAGAAATCCCTGCTTGGTCGTGAGAGATAAAGAAGTTTAGTCTATTTAACTTCTCAGAGAGAAGGTTAAGAGGTGCCTTGATCATGATCTATTAATACCTACACAGGAGAAATAGTTCAGATAGTAGATAGCTCTTTAATCTAATAGGCAAAGGCATAATGGAATCCAGTGGCTGGAAGCCAAAACTCGACGCCTCCAGACTAGAAATAAGGGGCATGTTTCACCATCAGGCATATCAAGCTCTGGAACAACTCGCTCACAGCGGTGGTGGCATCACTCCTGAGGGGAAGGTGTGCCTGCGCCCCGCTGACGGCAGGAATTACTGGGTACAAGATGGTAGCCTGTCACTCCTTATTTGGCCCTGAAAATTTGGGATTTTACAAATGGGTAGTTGATTGTGTTTATTTTTGTACAGAGGAGACACCCCCACCCCCCCTTCCCCCTCTGGCAATTTAAAACTCATCTGTAGCCAGGATGCTTTAAGTATGTCAAAGTAACAACATAACATTGGGACGGTTACTTTTGACCTTATTAATTTCCTTTACATTATGTGTTTTATTGACTTGTCGTGGCTCTTTGGAAGGAAAACCAAAAAGGAAGGGGGAATGAAAGGCTGGGGTAAATAAACACATCCTTGGCTACGTTACCAGTCCCGCACACACGGAGTTTATAAGCTCCTCAAGAGAAGGGATTATAGCATGAGCTGTTTATCACCGCTTCTGAACTACAGAAGGACGTCAAGTCTAAAGTCTTTTGTTAAAGCTCCTACGTGAAGGACAATGAGAAAGGGCGTTTTCTGAAAGCCAAGTGTCCCCACAATATTCCAGACACTGTCCCTTAAGATCAAGGTATTAAAGAATCACCCTGCGAGAAATCTTGGCTGGCGCTCCTACGGAGCTTAGGAATGATTTCGGTAACGCCGCCAGCTCTGCACACCATCGGGCTCCGGCTGACTTCTAGAAACTCCTCGCGGGGAGGTTTGCACCCCACGACCCTGCTAAGGGAGCCACGGGGCAGGGGAGAAGCAGCGGCAGCCCCCGCTTCGGCACGGCCCTCCCTCCGCCGCTCCCATCCTGCTGCCGTGCCCCTACCGTAGCCAAGCCGCTGCCGAGCAGCCGCCAGCCCGCGAAACAGCAGCTCTTTCTCTGCGACATACCTTGCGATCCGCTGCGCATACTTGGCTGGCGGGGCAGCCGCGAAGTTTTTATCATCATCTCAACCCTGAGCGGTGCTTCTTCGCAGCACAGAAAGTCCCGGCCAGGTAAGGAGGGGATCCTCCGTCGCCGCCGGGAGCCAGCCGGAGCGGCACACCAGCGCTGCAGCCCCGGCAGAGCCTCCTCTCCTCCCGTAGAAGAACCGTAGCATGCAGGTGGGTTTGCAAACGCTACGGTACAGTCTGACACAGGCTCTCAAAAGGCCGTGCTTAAGCACACAAATAGTATTTTCTATTAGTCTGCCTTTAAATTTATGTGCCTTAATACATTGCTCTTTACGTAAACGGCATTTCGCAAAATGTACAGGGGAAGTAATGTGGCCAGACTACTGTGAGAATCGTAACTTTGCTCCCGACTGCATTTTGAGTGATTAGAACAGTAACCTTCATATCACCTTAACAGCCACATTGGTATTTTATTACATATATTCCCAAGCAGATTATGTTGTTAATGTAGATTTTTTGAACCATAACTCAAGATGAGAAAATACAAAGCCTTCGCAGGAATCTGTTGCTGGAGAGCAGGGAAATTGGATGCTTTAAAACTGCATTTGGGCTCAGATGAAGATTTTTAAAAGGGCTTTTTTGACTCTCCAAGTCACCAGCAGCCTTTCTGTTCTCCTGCCTAGAGCCACGCAGGGGAAAATGATGCCTTTTAAACAGAGGCAAATTTTCTTGATGACGGTGAGGTACAGCCACAGCAGTCCTTCCCTCTGAAAGGGACACTGACCACAAACACACGCCATGGAGCCTAATTAATATTTTAGTACTCACCAGTCAGAGGTTCAGAGCTATAACATGTAAACTTTCAAACCAACAGCATCTCTCTAGATTAATGCTTAAATACCAGGGAGCATCAGAAAATGTGATCATGCCCAGCTGAAATTATTAGAAGCATCTGTTTGTCCTTCAGCCCTGCTTTTACTCATTTTTTTGCATCGTTTTCTCAAATTTCTTTCCCTCGTATGAGACAGACTCTATGGCCACATTACCTTGACTGCCCCAGGTTCAACATCACCATTTTAAGCCTAGGTGTTGCCTAGATACTCTGTGCGTATCGCTGGTGTTTGGAAGTTCTCCAGGCATCCGTGCCAGTCCCACAGGTGGGGGGACAACCCCCAGCAGCAGGAGGTATGTGTTCAAGTAGCTCCAGGATTGCTCCAAGCTGTGGGGCAGCCTGGATTTTTGCAGACGGGCTTTGGAGGTGTCTCAGTGCCCAGACTGTTTCGGTTGGTGTCTTAAGAGAGGAGCAAATCCTTACTCTTTGGAAAGACTGGGAAGCATGCAAGTGCCCGTCTGCTATCGTGTTCTTACCATGAGCCCCTTGATTTCCTCCTGGCACTGGTCCCTGGCCCAGTTTATGCCCTGCTTGGCCAAACTCCTTGAAATCCTGCCATTCCTGCACTTCCAGCACCTTGGACCCCGGTGGGAGCGGAGCATAGCCTTGGCCGCAGGCCAGCTGAACGCCCGCTCCCAGCTCCTCCCCACCGCTCGCTGGAGGTGCCGAGGAAGGGCCAGCATACATCAGGCACACATCACGGGCACCCGGAGAAGGCCTGTGTGCCGCGTGGGGGTGGCACTCGGGGCTATTGAGAAGGTACTACGAGTCCGTGGGTGCGAGGTCGGCTATGCCACGTAGATGAATCAGCAGCTTGTGTCCATGGAAGGGAGTGGCCTGAGCGGGCATACCACCTGAGGAACACCGATGATGGAAAACCCAGGGCCACCGTCGTGTTTCTAGTAGCAGCCGGTGGTTATAGTTCTTCCCCAGCTCCGGGAAGTGAGTCAGGACAGGCAGGAGCCTCAGTTCTTGTCCTTCGCAAGTTGTAGGAAAACAGGGACGAGAGAGGGTGGCTTCAGGGCTTTTTCACTCAAAACCGGGATACACCAATGCGATACACCGTATCATGAATGCTACGATGGGGAGCTGTTGCTATGGTGAGGGAAATAATATTTAAGCACCAACTGTTTATAAATATAAAATCCCTACAAAGTTTTCTAAAATTAGCTTAAGGGGGCTGGGGCTGTCATGATATTGTAAAAAACTTGAGAAAAACTGTTATTTTTGGACACATGGGATCTGGGCACTCCTAAAAACAGCAAATGCAAGTCCAAAATGCTAAACATCAGAAGCGATGACTCTGCTTGTTGTGCTTCCCGAGATTTAAAGGCAACTTCATAGCCCTGGACTCGCTGTCACAGCCTGGCAGGCCTCTGAGAGCGGAGGCGAGACCAGTGTTCCCAGGGATTTATTTTTCTCTCGACACACTTGCAGCGCAGGGACCTGGGCTCCACTCTTCCTCTCTCTTCGCTGCCGAGCGAAGCTGTTCCGAGCTGCTGATGAACACACTGGTACCGTGCCCCGCAGCTGCACTCTGCGAATCCTGGAGTCGGAGGTGAAGGTTTGGAAATCCCTGAGCTGGGGAGGCAGCTCCTTGCAGAGCGCAGGGTGTTGTCAGGAGCTGGGTGTTGCTCACATGAACGTAAGAAGAAAACTTCTGTGACTCCTTGTAATGTCCAGGCAGCACCAAACATGCACAAAGTATAAACGGGGGTATAAAAAATGAATAGCCATTCTAGCGTCCCCAGAATCGTAAGCTGGCTCTTGTCGGCAGCTGCCATTTCAGCGGAGCTGCAGTTAAAGTGCTAAAAAGGCAGCTGAGTTGGCAAGCGCCCGACAAAAGGGAAACGTTCAAAGTTGCCAGAAGTAAAAGCCCGACCCGTTTTAGGGGGTTGAACAGAAGCAGAACCCGGCGGGAGGCGGGACGGGGAACACGGACGGACGTGGCCGTCAGACCGCAGC
>NW_010511862.1:6498-6710 GCF_000687285.1 Phaethon lepturus
CGGGCGGGCCGGGCCCGCCAGCCCGCGCCCCCCCCGGCAGCCCCGACACTCTCCCGTGTTCCGTTTCCTCTGGCCCAGTATTCCCACACCGCAGCGGGGTTCCTGGCGCGGAAGACCTACTTCCCAGGACGGTGTTTTTTACCGATGACCAAAGGCCACCGGAAAATGACCGAATACATGCACACCGCCATCGCTGCCAAACCCGGCAGGGC
>NW_010511863.1:0-1002 GCF_000687285.1 Phaethon lepturus
TCCTGTTTGGGACTAAATCATTTATCACAGCCTCACTTGAAACCAACTATTTAAAGTACTTTTTTCTGATATATACTGCTCTTGTGTGTCGTGGTTTAACCTGGGTCAGCTCTCCTCCCAGCTTCCTGTACACCCCTGCCTGCTCGCTGGCAGGCCAGCATGAGAAGCTGGACAGTCCTTGACTGCGTAGCAACAACCCAAAACATCAGCACGTTACCAACATTTTTCCATCCCAGATGCAAAACACAGCACTATACCAGCTATTGGGAAGAAAAATAACTTTAACCCAGCTGAAATCAGGACATTGTGCCAGTCTAACGGACTGAAATAAAACTCACTTTGGGTACGCAAAGGAATGTGTCAAAGAGGTAATGTTTAGAGCCGCTGTAAGTAACATGCTTTCAAACCAATTTAAGCATTAACTGCCTTTTAGGAAGAAAGAGGCCTTCTCCCGAACTTTGGTCTTTGGGTTTTTTTCCCTGATGTACAGAACGCAAATTATTTGTACCTGTAATTACTTCCTGAACACAGACATATTGATGTAAGGACACTGCCCGTCTGCATCGGAGATCTTCCCAAATCTCTTGTTAACACTTTTTAAATTGTCCTACAGTATTTCCGTCTTCAATAATATAAACAAACTAAAAATGTATCAAAAGTGCATGTATTTAAGTATGCCTTTACTTAAAAAATAGTCATTAAAAAGCAGGTTCCTTTGCACAGCTGTAACATAGCTAATAAGAGTAAGCAGAGCTCATACAACAGAAGGGGCTTGCAAACAAAACATCATAAAGCATCTACATAGAACAGCATGTTTCAAAACACTTTTTGTGTTTTGACACTACTTTTTTTCATGAAGAGCAATGTGAACTCTCATGACACGTACTGGTTTGAAACACCGTCTGTGGAAAGGAATATTGGAACCGTAGGTCGGGTGAACAAATGACAGAATAGCTATTCACACATGCAGTCACACAAATACTTTTCCACAAATACTAAGTA
>NW_010511864.1:0-2756 GCF_000687285.1 Phaethon lepturus
AAAAAAAAAAACAAAAAAACTAATTTCTTGTTAGCAGGTGAGAAAGTTACTCCACAAAACACTAAATACCATCCACTGAAGATCAGTGGTTAGCCAGCACGGGAGGATGTGTAGGCCAAATTGTTCTGTGTTGTCCGTCACAGGAGTCGGTGGAGTTAAATTTAGCCCATCGTATGCCAAAGATCTTGAAATCAAGGTAAAATAAGTGTAGATGGGAGAACGATATTTGGGGTGTGTTTCGGTGGGGGTTTTTTTTCCACTTCTGTGAAGGCACTAGCCCCAAAACATAGCTTTAGCCTGAGCCTTAGAGCAGTTTTATTTTCAAGGCTTTGGTTTTTTTTGTTTATTTTAACATTTGCATGGGGGAAGTTTTTCAGAACACGTGCTACAATAAACCTTGAATTCCAGCTGTTCTGGTGTTCTGGATGACTTTTTGTTTCTTTTGGATGAAGAAGATTTGTTTTACAGTAACTGTCCGTATTTTTCTCTCTTTTATTGGTACCTATTTTGCACATACTTATACCCCAGATTTTATGTGGCTTTTTTGTTCTTTACACAATCACGTATTTTGTTTTATTTTTAATCACGTAAACATGAAGGTTCTATGGGATTTAATTACTCATGTATTGCATGTGTCCATTTAGATATATCCAGCATCTTATAGTCAAGTAATATGAAAATATATACGAAATTATTGTACTATAATTTCTTGATCTCGCTTTCATTTACCTAATAGAGGAAAAACAACTGTTCTGCAAAATTTCTCTTCTACACAAATGAGCCTTTTTCTGAAAAAATGTGCTTAAGATACAATGAGTGATGGGAAGATACACAAGCCAAAGCAGGACAGAGGAAAAAAAACCAAAAATCTAAATTATCTTAAAATTCTCAGATATTGATAAAGATCTGCTGGATAACATTCAGATTGCTTATTCATCCTGGTAACTACTTTTTCCTTTTTGTTTATCCATTTCACTTAATGATTTTCTGTGTATTGTTACAGACATCTCAACAGTGAGCATGCGCTGGATGATAGAAGTACAGCCCAATGTAGAGTACAAATGCAGGTTGTACAGCAGTTAGAGCTACAGGTAAAATAAAATTTATTTTAATATTACCTCAGTATTAATCAAATCCAATTCTCGACAGCAATAAAAAAATGAGTTCTGCTTTTCCCCCTCTGATTGAAAACCAGCTTTCAAAACCTTCTTGTAGTAGTTTTAAAAACGGTCAAAAGAAACTGCAGCTTCATTTCCTCTTTTCTAAACCGTAACTTGAAAAGAAATAGGAAACTTAAACAGGCTGACTGATTGGAAATCCATCAGTATGTATCTAATGCTTTTTATACTCCCCCGGGGGGGCGGAGGGGGGCGAGCGGAATATGGTCCCCTTCGTTTAGAGTTGTTGATACACGGGGAAAATGGTTGATGTTTATTTGAAAACGCTGCATGACCTGGCTTGTTTGGTGGTCTCTCATATACTAATACTCTCCATGTATTACTATTATTACTATTATTTTTTGCCATTTGTAGCAAATAATTTTTTTAAGTGCCAAAAGGGGGTCGATTGGAATACACTGAACGCGATGCAAAGGTGTGAGCTGTTTGTGTACCTGCCTTTCCAAATGCTTTTGAGTCCTTTCTGTCTCCCTGCACCTCGCTGCTCTGGCTGGGCGGCTTTGCCAGTGTGTCTGTGTGTAGGCTAGAGGTTAGCGAAGAAGGGGAAATTAAAACAATGTTGTACATTATATAGTTACCAGCTATTGAAAACCCTATTTTGTATGCAAGACAGCAGTGTAGAGATATATGGAAAGCCTTGGGCTAAGTACAGAAGATAATTACATTTGGAATTTTACTGAGTTAAGTCATTTATAGCTTCAAATAGTTGGAGAGAAAAATCTGCAAAAACACACTTAAACTTCTTGTTGTTACTTTTCAAGATAAGCATTTAAAAAAATGCCTTTTATCTTCTTATCTTACAAATTACCCTTTTTCTTTCATAGATATTTCCTATATTTTACTTCAGGAACACGCTGGTCATGACACTCTTTTGCTATTAGCTGAAGCAATATAAACTATTTTAATACAAGTTTTATGAAAATCAAACTACCCTCAGAAAATACCAGACTCTTGCAGAAAATGTTATGAGAAGTGGTCTGTTATTTCAACAACTTTCTTGGGAATTAGAGGGGAGAAAAAAAAAAAAATCTGCAATCTTCCTGGTAAACTGAGATATGAGATAATCTTTTACCAAGATGCAGTAATATTCAGGCTGAAGATAAACCTAGATTCTTCAGTTACAGTCAGCTTGAAAAGCATTAATCCTCTTCTGCAGTCGCTGGGAATGGCTGTGTCTGGCACTACAGGAGGATGCCCTGTGTTAAGGGTTGGACAGGACAGCGATGGTACCTGGTTACCACCTCTCCATAAGCCCTTGACAATATTTGTGAAAGATTTCTCAGCGGTGCATTCTACCAATTGTTGTAAGTGACTAATAGTTAGAGCTGCACACCCGTTTAGTGCCGGGGAAACAACTCTTACCTTAGAGGCATTGCATGGGAAGGCAGCATAAGGTCCTCTAGACAAGAACGTGATTTCGAAGAGGTGTGAGGGCCTGAAAGTTCTGGATTCGTTTTTAACAATCATACTAGCACAGTAGATAGGATGAGCTGGAGACTTAATTTAGACAGGGATGTTGTTAAGAGTGAGACCATCTATGCATTGGCCAGCGAGGACAGGTGGAGGAAGAGCCGGGGC
>NW_010511864.1:2787-10403 GCF_000687285.1 Phaethon lepturus
ACTCCCCTCTTCTCCCTCTCCTTTCGTCCCTGTGCATCAGTCCTCTGATACTTTTTAAAAAAAATCTGCCTAAATATGTACGAGGATTTGTCCTCCAGTACCTAGTTGTCTGGCTGTGACCTGTTTTTGCGCAGAACCATAATAAAACAGAAGTCTGGCGCAGCAGCAGGGTTTTCAGTGACGTGGTCTGCAGCGCCCAGCGTGCTGTAGCAGGAGCAGTTGGACCAAGACCATTGACCTGATACTCCCGCGAGGGAGCAGTTACCAGCAGAGTGGGGACAGCAAGCCCTGTGGCCGACTTTGAGTTTTGTGAGCTAGATAGAAGAGGGACCCATAGCCTTTCCCACTTGCCCCACAGCGCTCAGCTCTGACGAGAAGCTTTGCCTTCCAGTGGAGCTATGAAGTATCACATGCTGTTCAGAGTCCAACGCCATGGTGAGATCTAAATGCCACACCATTTCATGCATGTACAGCCCTGTCAAGACGGGTAGAATTCAACACATTCATTCCATGTGAGGGATGCCTTTCAGGTTTTGAGTGCGATGGACCCAAACGCAAGCCTTTCTTTTTTTTCTTTATGCTCTTACTTATTTTACGCACAACAGTTTTATCGGTGTCGTAGACAGAGATAAGTGTAATGTCTTTTAAAGAAAGTAATTTTTAAATGAACTTTTTGAAAAAAACAGGTCAGATCTGTTTTGTGTTTGATTGCAAATGCCCCTTTGCAGAAGTATCTCGAAGCTTTGGTCTCAGCATTTCCATGACAAACATACTTAAAATATCACAGACAAGGTAGAGATCTTCTCATGTTTCACTTTGTTTAAACCATCTTGACATGATCATTTGTTGCCATTATAAATAGTGAGAATTGGGCTGCTGAGTAAAACACAAACACAGGAACATATCCCTATCCTTAGCTAGACCTTAGCTGGAATAGGACATCCATTTTGCAGCACCACCTTTGAGTGGAAAAACATTTCAAGACAGCAACAAAGTTATGGGAACTTTAAAAAAAGTATCTCCTAATGGGAGAACATGAAGCTAGCTGGCCGTTTTCAGTGTAGTGAAAACACTGCTTGGTCCTGTTTTCGTAAAGCATCCATTGACGCTCTTGAAAAGTGGATCCTAAACCTTTCTAGTGCACAGCCTAAGTAGGCACGTGACGGGAGGGAAGAGGCTGCGTCTTGGTTGTCTCTTGCATAGCCCATGACTGGTGTCCTTCTCCTTCGTCCTTGTCTGTCCAAAATCCTGCTGCTGAAATGGTCTCCCCTTCCTGTTGATGTGGCCATGTTGCTCCTGTTGAATGCCCTCACTGGGCTTCCATCATGTTCCTGCTCCTTGCCATTATTTTCTCCCTGTTTTTCCTACTGCGGAATTTCTCCATCATCTGTGCCTAACGCCTTTTCCTCTCTTGCTCCTTCGTCACCAGACTCCCGTGCTGCCCCCTCACCTTGAGCCCCTTCTGGCCTGGGCTTTCTGTGCCTTCGCTCTACTCTTACCCTACCTTTGTAGTTTTAGGATTTAACCTCTCCAGGGCCAGGCATGTGTCTTGGTGTCCAAGTTTGCAAAGCATGTACCTTGCTCTGGGTGTGTTTTTTGTTGAACCACAGTTAGGCACCTACATCGTGGTTGTACCCCACCGAGGAGAGGGAGACCTCACAAAATCAGGCTTACCATGAAGAACTGGGTGGCCATCTGGAAAATCCCACCATGCAGAGCTTTCTAAATGGATGTAGGAAAAAAGAATGAGGCATCAGACTGTGTTACAGTCCTCAGACCCTCTGCTCAGAGCAGATCCTTTCATACATGGCAGAACAGTCCCTGCCCAAGAACGCTGTCAGTTGATCAAGAGCATTTTCCTGCATGTCTACTAACAATCCCCATTTCTGGACCATCTGCACTCCAGTGAGTGCCACCAGTGAGAATTTGCTCCCATCAGTGGCCAAGCAAGCCCTCATGGCTTCTTTTGTATGACCCCACTGACCGGAGGGGCTACTAATAACATTCTGGTTTTATATCGCTACTGCTTCCTGACCTAAGGGAAAAACAGTTTAAAGAAATTCTTCAGATTTTTTTACTTCTCTTCAGTGCTTTGAAACTGAGAGACCTCTATTTTTCATAATTTAAACTCCTGCCTAACTGGGTGAGTGTTTGAATTCCTAGACTATGACAAAATGCTAGCGTGTGTCTGCCTGAAATGTCGAGAGGATCTTTAATAACCTCCATCCACCAGAAACGGCGTTAAAAGCATTGCTAAGATGATGAGTGAAAACACTACAAACACGGACCCCGGCCGTTCGGAGGGAGGTGCACCGCTCCGTTTCGCCGAGGGGGCCCGGAGGAAGCGCTGCAGGGTGTGCCCCGTGCTGCCCGGCTGCCTTTCCCTCCTGCCGCCGCGCCGGTGCAGGCAGGAAGCTTTCAGGTGCCTGCCTTTTATTTATTTTGGCTAGAAGATGTTGTTCTTCTGCAGTAGCCTGCAGACCAGAATTTAATGCACAGATGACCCCGCCAAGCAGCCTGTGTGCCCAGCGACTGCTACGAATGAGCCATTGCACAGCAGAGCTGCGCTGAGAGTACAGCTATTTCTGGGTTTTAATTTGTTTTGTGTGAAGCACGGCGGCGGAGGGGTGAGACCTCTCCTTTCTCTGAAGAGGTCCTCAGAGGACTCTCAGAGGGAGAAGTTTCTGCTGCAGCGCTACGATAAGAGCCCGTTGCTGCCCTTCAGCTCTTCTGTGAAGTCCGGCGCAGATGTGGTGATGAGATCGCAGGAGATCTGCTGTAGGTGTCAGGTTTTGTCTCTTGCCATTGAGGGTTTTGACCAAGAAAAGAGCAGCCGTCTGAAAAGCCCAGTGATTTTGCTGTTGCACTTCCAGAGCACACAGTGGTGACACCATTTTTTCCTTTATTTAATTCCCGTCGTGGAAACCCATGTGCCAAGTTTTACCCCATCATGACGCCTTTCTGGCACGGTCAGAAACCCCTCGCTTTGCGAAGACCAAGACAACCTTGACTGTAGGGTTATGAATGGGGATTTATGACCAAGTCTCCTTTTATATACACTTAGCCCAACTTTACTGCTACAAACAGATGACGGTGATACGGTGGGCAGGTTGTTTAAAGTTTTGCTGGAACGTGAGCACTGTTCTCTTGGCACCAGGAATCTGGCTTGTCTAAAGCAAAAACTCAGCTCTGCAAAAATTGTCATTTGTAGGAACCTGGTCCAAGTTCTGCTGGAAACAGGAGCCTTTATGTTGGGCATGTAGCTTAATAACACCCCCTTTTCATTAGTATTATTTCTTAGTATCTTTCCACTGTATTATATTTGAAGAGCAGCTGGAAACAGTCCTGTTTGCAGATACAAAAAATGTCTTGTTTCCAAAAATAATGAGATTTAGTGTCTGGCCAGTGCCTTCTAAACACGGTGGGAAGCCATCCTGGCCAAGGATGCGTACGGTGTGATCCCGAGGCACCATCTGCGGCCTGGTGCAGATCTCAACCAAAAATGCAGGAGACCTCCAGAGCAGGCGCTTTGCCCCACTCTTGGGCGCGACGTGACATCGTTCCCGTGGCGTTGGGTGCCCTGAGATGAGTGCTCTGGGGCGGTTCCTGGTGCTCTTAGCCTGTCCCACCCCGCCGCCCTCCGCGGACACCGAAGGGTTGCTGGCAACTCGCCCTGCTGCTCCTGCCCCGTGCTCAGGGTGCCCCTGCTCGGGGTCCCAGCAGGCTGCCCGGGGCGACCTGCCGAGGGGCTGTGCCACCTTCTCAAGTAAAAGCAAGGTGCTTTCTAGAGCCGAGGCCGCCCGCCGTGCCCCGCAGAGGTGCCTCGTGTGGTTTAACCACCACTGCCTCTGCGCTCACTGCACGTGCCGCAACGCCTGTACCTGACGTAAAAGCCACGGTCCGCTTGTGCTGCTCGTTTTCTGGTCTGAGAGGAGGCAAACGCATCCCGGAGCCGCTGCCTCGCTTGCTTTCTGCTGCGCCTCCTGAGCCGGCGCGGGGCTGGTTAATAAACATGATTCACTGTTGTCTTTTAGCTGTCAGGGCTAGAGTGAAGCTCTTGGTGCCGGCAGGTCTAGCTCTTCTCACTCGAGGGCTAATGCACTTCGCTTTGGGAAATAGTGACACCCAGCACCACGCGTTGGCTTTACCTCATGAATAGACCATATACAATTTCCAAACTACTCAGCAATAAAACTCTTGTGTCTCATGCCTCGGTGCCAGCTGCTTAATTAGGAATAAGCAGAGGCTGGGTTTTATTCGTATGAGTAACAGAGGATATTTTTTTCCTCCCTTTCAGCTTGCAAAAGATAAAGAGCGCCTGCAAGCCATGATGACACACCTGCATGTGAAGTCAACTGAACCAAAAGCCACCCCTCAGCCCGTAAGTACCGAACTGTGCCGAGCACAAACAAAACCTCACGATAAACCTCTCTTTCCCGTTCCCCACCGGAGCGCGTGACGCGAAGTGTGGCCCGCTCCGGAGCCCGCCTTGGTGAGGAGATGCGCAGCGCTGCTTTGCAGGAGGCAATGCCACCCGCACCCCTGTTTCATCGTCCCCCTCTCTTCAGGGCATTTGAAAGAAGTTTTGCTTAAAAGCCGATGCATTCGTCCTTTTTCTGGCCTCGCGTACTACCCTGCAAGTCGCTTTGCATCAGTCCGACTTGCATGAAATCTTAGGAAGTGTTAGGAAGGAGATGTAATTAAATTAGATTTAGTATATTTATTTTGCTTTCTCCCTGTCTGACAGACATTTACAGTAGAAGAGGCTCTAGCTGCATGTTTTGATGATAGTCACGGTTACCCAGTATCAGGTTTTACACTGTTGAAACAGAAGGGAAGCCTTCTCTGCCCCAGATTGCCCTTTCAAAAAGGGAGTGTGGGGGAAGCAAGTGGCTTAGCAGCCCACGGCAACCCCTGGGTACCCCCAAACCTGGGCAAATCCACCATCTCGTTCCCTGACCAAAATGACTCTTCTTCAGCTGTTGTTTTCTCTCAACCTCTTAATGCTAAAAATGTTCCTCAGAGCTTCCAACGATTATTCAAAATGGAGAGAGTGCTTTGCTTCTTGATTTTAAGATTTGTAAGATTTAAAGGTACACTGGCTTTATTTGATTTTGCTTTGAGTCATTGTGTGAAAATTAATTGAGCGTTGACAATCTATAGTTAGTACTAGCAATTTTAATCAATATGCAATGATGCAGCATAATGACAAAGTATTGGTTTATCTGTTTTGACTGATTTTTTTTTCTATAAATAAAGCAAACACACACCCATATATGTGTGATTTATGGTGATAGAAATAAAAAGGAGTCAGACTATTAACCCAGCAAATATGGTAGCCTGCCAAGATGCAGTTGGTAGACAAAATTAATGTCTGAAACAGAACACATTACAGAGATAGAGAACATAAAATCATTAAACACTTCGCGCACCCATTTTTACTAGAAAAGGATTTCTCAGTTTCCATGTAGTTGGAAATAAATGGCTGCAGAAGTGCATAGGGAGGCTACTAGACAGAAAATTGTAGGCTATTCAGCAACACTGGAGCAGATGTCAAAGTCAGCGGGAAATTTCGGTGCCTTCTTGGAGAGAGTTGAGTGGTAGGTATAAACCCTTCCATTTAAGCTGTTGAGACACTGAAAATTGCTCGATCCAGTGGATACCAGCCCTCTAGAGTAGAAACTACTTACAGTGTCTATAAAAATAGCATTCTTCTAGTTCCTCGCATCCATCTCGGCCTGAATGCAAATGCTTCAGCGCATTGTTGGCAAAGTATGTAGACCCAACAGAATGGGGAGGAGGTTTGGTTTCTATAGCTCTTACTGGATTAAAAATTAAAACAGCGGAATAATCTGGGAGTCTCAAAGCACTCTGCCTTGAGGTCTTTCATAACAGCGGTGCCCCTCAGGAGGAAGGATTAAAACTAAAGGGAGGAAATCATAAGAAGGCGAGCAGCGTTTGGCAAGGCAGCTCGTGATCGATGCTCAGCCGCGGAGGGCAGGAAGCTTTCGCGGGTGTTGTAGGCTACGGAGATACCAGGCGGTGTCGCCATGAAGATTAGTGTTAACAGCTAATAAACAGGGAAAAGCAGTGGGGAAAAAAAGGGGGGGAAAAAAAGTGAACGCAGGGGGAAGAGGGCTGTCTTGATTAGTATTAAAAATGTTTTACATTCTGTAAAATTATAGCTTTGTTGGGGACCTCCTACTAAATTTATTTTTAACTGCTCTATTGAAAATTCTGTACCACTAGTCAACATTATCTCTCAGTTGCTCAGCACAGTGTTTCTTTATTAAAAGAAATAGGCATGAATATTTTTGACTGAAAAATTAATAGCTTTTGAATTCATACACAGCAGGTTTTCTTTTGCAAAGAAGTCCAATATCGCTGCACAGCACTTCTATAACCATTTATTTAGAGTCCAAGTCAAACCTTTGACAGCTAGAGCAGTGTTACAAGCCAACATAAAGAACTCCAAGATGTAAACCAACAATAGGCAGTCTGTGTGAGGTTTGCCATTGTCAAATACATAGATTGTTTGGATTAGTTTATGTAAATGTACTGTTGTATTACCCTTTGGAAAAAAAAAGATCACATTTGTGTATGAAAAGTGGTTTCGTTCACAGGCAGCATTATAAATTCCTTATCCTTTAACTTACATGTTAGAAGTAAAAATTGGTGCCTGACAGGCCTATATTGTGTGGCACTCTGTTGTTGGATTGAAACTGCCTTCTTTTCATTTATTGAAATATAGAAAAATTTATTATAGATACCATCTGATAAATCAGAAATTATTAAAATATGTATAGGTGAAGCATTTGAAAATTAATTATAAAATGTAGAAGTATAGTCTTTTGCATAAATTGTGCTCTCCCAGTGAAAAAAATACACAGGCATCGCATAGACTGTGCTAGACCCTCGTCCTTTTAACTCAGTGGGATAGGACTTTGGTAAAAAGATCTGATGACCATTATTGCAGTGCAAAGTATTCTTTACATCCAGTAATTAATTTTTTTTTTTGCCAACATAACCAATGCAAGGTGTACGTTAGAATTAATATATTACGGTACATAAAAGGCAAGAGCGGCTGCGAATCCAAACATAGCAGTGAATTGGGATTTAAAATTACAGCCTTTTCATGACTGAGGAAATGATTTTATTCTGCTTGAAGGATCTTAATGCTTGTTTTTAAACTATTTTGTTACCGGCAGGTAAAATTGGTGACCGAGCGTCTGTGTTAACCGCGTGCCGTTGGTCATCCACGCTGACCATTGGTACCATCTTTGCCGTTTGGGCTTCAGGCAGGAGTTGAGCGGCTGGTTTTGGGCCAGTCGGACCACAGCCGGTTTCTTGGTGGTTATGCATCAATTCAAAACTCGCCCGGCTTCTGGGAAGGGTTGCTTGTCCAGTCTAGCCATGTCCATCCATCACACCCCCACCTTCGGGTGGCTTTAGCTCCTTGCAGTAATGTTGA
Organism: Phaethon lepturus; assembly: GCF_000687285.1. Lineage (NCBI taxonomy): Eukaryota > Metazoa > Chordata > Aves > Phaethontiformes > Phaethontidae > Phaethon > Phaethon lepturus. The sequence goes on from NW_010511864.1 coordinate 10,259, forward strand.
CCTTGGGAAGGGCGGTGGAGCGGCCCGCGCATTTCGCTACGCCGGTCCGCCGCGGCATCTGTTCGGTGAGGCTCTTTAGTCCTGTTAAAGCCGGTGAGGTTTAAGCGCGTTCCCGTGGAGCGTAGTGGGGGTGGCCCAAGCTGGC
>NW_010511865.1:0-10462 GCF_000687285.1 Phaethon lepturus
CCAACCTTAGTGATTCTGTGATTTTGTGAAATGTTTTGATTACCATTTTATTGAGTTTCTGAGAACATACTAAATAAATTTACTGCATATATGTTATTTGTGCAGGCAATAAATGGTTGGCCATTCAACCTGTGGTAGAAGGATCTGCAAAGGTTAGAAGAACAGGGTGTTCGCAAATTGTTCAAAAATTGTGCAGGTATGAGTGTTACCTGTGTTAGGTCATCAGCACAGGATCTTTCAGGATTTGTTAACTAGAGAATAAGGATATTATTTTCCCGTTCTTCTGACTGAAGCAAAAGCACTCGTGGTTTTAACATTATGGAAAATAATTTACAAGGTCTGGTTAGCTATCCTTACTAGTCATGTAAATCTACTGACTAGCTCATTTGTTTGTCATTCTGCAAGGCGGAGGTCACTTCCACATGTAGTTTCTCTTCCATTTACACCTGGTCCGGTCCTGCTCCTGGCAGAAGCCTTTTTCCCTCATCTAATCATCTTCCTCAGTCAGACCAGGAAGCTGCTGACATGGGTATAAATCTCAGGGAACTGCAAGGAGGTAGTTACAACCAAGAGCTATTACAGGATTAGCCATGGGTGGTCCCTGCTCCAATACGAGGTTGGAGAGCATCGCAAATTACAGAGTCAGAAAATGCAAAATACCTACAAAGAGTTGTATGTATGTCCTTCACACTTTCCCTGGCCAGAACAACCCAGCACATAACTTCTTTTGCTCAACTTTAAGCAAGCTCCAGGATCAGCTCAAGGAAGTAGGAAGAATTATTAGGTAGAGTGGGGTAGGAACTGAGAAGAGAGAGCCTGAGGCCACTTGTTTCAGTACCTGAATCTCATTAATTCTTAAACAATTTGTGAAAGTAACATATATAGCCTAATTCTGTCCTGGTGATGAGCTATGACCCTTGTGAGGAGCAGGGTTAGACCCTCCTCTTTACTAAAACAACAATCTTGATATTCACGTTTTGAAAATCACGAGTGTTGAGTAGACAGATTAAAATTGACTCTCAGTGAATGGAAGTCAATTAAATTTTTAGATACAAAAGAAATAAAATAAAAAGGTGGTGTATTTTCATCATTTTACATAAATAAAATGAACCATCTTAAACGGGACTTTTGCACCTTTATTCAGATATAAGCTGCACTGAGAACAGACTATAAAGCGCACTTTTTATAGTCTCAGCAAATCTAATAGTTCTAAGAGTAATTTCTAAGAGACGTACTGAAGAATTCCCCTTAAACTTTGCTTCAAGCTCAAACCAAAATTTTTCTTGAAGCTGTAATGTTTCAGTAATAACAGGAAAAAATAACAAGAAAAAAAAAGAGACAGTTCTTTTTAGATTTTTAGCACCTCTGTATGTTACAAATTAACTTGGCTTTGTAACTTTTTCAGCCCAGTTTTGCAAACATTTAGATGAAGTTTAGAGAAAAAGCCTCCCCAGTCTGGACTGAAGAAGACCAGCTCCTTCAGTCTCTGCTCACCTGAGCAGCTTTGGTAGACTTGCTCTAGCTTATGGATATATTTTCATATTGGAATGCCCAAAGCTGGACATGGTATTGTAGAGCATTTTCTGAGCATTATTATAAAGAAAGTACAAGTGTGCACTGAGCTCTTGGAGGTCCATTTTCTTCTTAAGAAGCATGTAGATCTGCAATGCCCTTGGAAGGGATTGTCATCAGCTGGAGTCGATGGGACACTGTAGCAGGCTGGTGGGACGCATAAGAGCTTCGGTGAAGTCCAGCACCATGCCATGGACACGCTTTTCCAGTGACATGATAAGGACATCATTTCTACAGTAAGACACTGCAGACAAAATACAGTAAAACCACCTTGAATTCTATTCAATCCTCAAGATACTTGAATAAACAGAAGGGTAGCACTGAATTTCCTGAAGGAAACAGCTTTGATAACCTAATTATTCATTTTGAGTTTAACACCAATGAAACACAGCTTGGGTTGACCAAACCAATTTCAAAACTCAGCAAACTCTTGCCAATGTGTCATGAGATTGCCGCAGAAAAGCTATACTAAAGAAAATTGTTATTGGCAAGCCTGTATTACAGAAAAAAATTCTTACAGAATGTTTTTAAATCAAATCAGGCCATTTTTCGTACCTTGGCTCCTTTCCTAACACCTCTGTTAATATCTGCTTACTACCACATGGAAATGGTATAGCAGAAAGAGCAGAAGATTGAGAAAAGAGTTCACTTAATGGAGGGTATTTTTCATTTAGAAGAGTTGAAAGATTTCTCAGGTTCCAGTGCTTCAGAGACATGTAGACTGGGAAAAACCTGAGCTCTCCAGAGTGATACCCACAACCAAGTGGCAGTTTGAGCAGCAGAAATGGTGTATTAGGTGTGTGGGAGAAAAACTGAGTACCGGAGACAGCTAACAAACCCACAGCCTGTTTTGCAGGCTTGTCCCTGGGATATCGCCTTCATTTACATAATTTTACATTTCATCTTTTTAACTTGCTTAAGATTCCAAGAAAGGAAAAGTTTGTAAACAGACAATATATTTCTTCTCAGGACAACTCATACATTTGGAAAACATAAGGAAACTTTCTGACATCGAAAGCTGGACATATCAGGCAGATGGCTAGAAAAAAATTACATATTTTTGAACTCACAAGCCCTTTAGAAATGTTTGTTCCAACTTTCATCGGTTGGATAATAAAAATATCACTCTATGCTTCTCCGTTATTTTCTTTGTATCCTTATACCACTACGTCTAGAACACTATTAAACCTTCAAAGGTTTCTCCCATAATTTTAAGAGTTTACGTACTCCTTTATTGTCCAGTTTTATTAATGCTTATTTGCTGGTTTAATGAATTCATAGCAGTACTTGGTTCTGTATTGGCTATTATCACAGCTAGAGGAAAACAGCCTGCTGCCTGCATATTCCAAGAACCAGCAACAGTGCATATGGAAATAGAATATGTAGGTCTTGCAACTGTAATAAATAGTTTTTGAAAGAAAGAGGTCACTTCAGTTCTTATTGAAGGCAACTGGTTCATGCAGAACTTGAAAAAAAATTGCATCTGCATTGAAACTACACAAATACAACCATGTCATAATTACAGTATATATTAGGACGTTACAAACTTTCTTGTGCTGAAATATACATGAAAAAAGAAATAAAATAGGTCAGCTTCTGCATAAAGCACTTCTGTCCTCACAAAGACCTGAAAGTTAAGGGGGCACTGGCAACTTGAAATACAGTCAATTGCAAAGAGTAATTTAAATGTTGTAAAAGAAACCAGATCTGCCTCTTAAGCTGCCCACCAATTTCCCCTGCTTTTTTTTTTTTTTTTATAAATGTTTCTCTCTCCACTTCTGCATTGTGGAAGACTTGCACAACTAGGAGGTAAATCTGACAAATGAGCTTCCTATCTGCAAGGAAGTGATGAAATTAACACAAAGTGCTTTCAGGTTTAAGGCAATGAAAATGTAAATAGACATAATTTAATAACCCTTTTCATTATAATAATCTCAATAATTTCCTTCAAAAATAACATATTAAATATTTTAACATATATTTCTTCTTAGATGTAAGTATCGCACTACCTTTCTCTCAGTTTTATAATTGACTGATAATATGCCACAGCAAAATTAAAATGAACAAGAATAAAGATTTACATCCATAATTCTAGTTGTATTCAGGTTGGATTTGCAAAGATTTGTGAAAAAGAACAAAAAAGGTGTCCAAAAAAATGCTTATTTCAACAACGTTGTGCTTTCTCTTTCACCAGTACTGGAGCAGTTTTCATTGCTCACTTATAGGGATTTAAATTAAATCAAACTTTTAAACTTTTTAAGTCTTAGACCACTCTTGGGTATGTATACTCAGGACTGACTAGCAAAAAAACCAAAATTTGCAGTATCACTTGCAGAGGTCACAGTGTTTCATATTTGTCAGCTGAGCATGCCTTACATTAACTTTTTTCTTTTTTTTTAATTCTAACTTCATTTAAGATAAAACAAAATACTTGATCTTCTTGGATGGAAGGAAATACTACCCTTTGAAAAACTTCAATTAAATCCATGCACTTTCACAAGAAATGTTTAATTTTCTTTAAATCAACAGCTGCTGCATCATCAAATTTTCAATGGTTTCTACCCACACCTGCTGGGGCCCGTAGTCCCAGAAAGGTGGGTGCATGCAGAAGCCTAATATGAGCAAATTAATCAGAATCTGCAGCAGATGAAGGTGTCTTCTGACCCAGCTGCTTTGTCTGACTGCTGACCAGCAGAGGACATTACCAGGGTCATCACCCTGCAGTTCTGGTGCAGAAAGATGCTCGGTCCTTCCCGAACTGCACATGTCATCGGAGCTTGGTTGCATCATATAAATAACCCTTTTTTAAGACGATCCACAGGCCACTGCTTATCAGATGATGATACTTGCTCGTCAGTAATGATTCAAACTAAATTCGAATGACCCAACTTCAGTCCCTACATGTGCTGCAAACTGGAGAAGGGTTTTTAGGGAAAAGCCATGTTTTCATTAAGCCAGTTGATAGAGTGGAAAAAAAGAATAGCTTTGAGGCACACTTGCAGCCAGGGTAGACCTGTCAATACTATGGAGCTGCTTTCTATTTACGGCACCGTTACCGGGATGAAAACTCACCTCTCTTCGCAACACGGGGAACAACGCAGTGCAGTGGGATCCTGGCAGAAACAGGGACCCCAGACGAACGCTGGTGCCATTTATGCCTTCTGGAAGAGAGGTCTGCCACAACAAACACAGCGCCTCGTCTTATTGTTTTCAAGGACAACCTAGTTAAAGTTGCAAGCCAGACAAATTTGACATAGGAGGGTGGATAACATTCTGGGTTCAGTCAGCCCTCAACCTATTCAGTTTTATCCCTTGTGGCTTAATTTATTCCTTCCTCATAAGTCTCTAATAAAATCTACCTGCCAGCTGTGATCTACGTTGCTTTGAATAGATATTAATGTTGCTTCGTGGTACTGCCATCTTGGAAAACATGATGGTGCACAGGAACCAATTAAAACATATGTTCCTAAGAATATCATTCAATATGTGATTTTGTTCTTATTACTTACTCAAGAGGGAGATCGTATAGAAACTCTAAGACTAACTGGTTATTTCAGGAAAAGTTCCGTCTATTGTATTTTGCATAAGTAGTGTTACTGTTACTATGCGCTGCATGTAAATACGAAGTGATGCGCAACGTAAATGGTTGAATGAGAGTCATAAGCAAAGAGCAAATTGGAGTAACCAAACTGTATACCGCGTTTTACAAGCCCAGGTTGACCTTTCAGTTTTCAAAGACTCTCTTTCCTCCCAAAGTTTATGAAGATACACACAGGGAGGGGTGGAAGAAAAAAAAAAAAGAAATTTAAAAACTAGTTTTAAATACTTAGGAAGAAGAATTCATAGCACATATTTTACAGTCTTGAATGTTATGGTAGCTAAGAATCAAGGTGAGAATAATTTTAATTCTAGGATATTCCAAAGTGAGTGCGCTTTTTTTCCCCTGGAGTTTTGATTTTTAAATGGTATTTGCTAATAAACTGTAAAACAGATGTTACATTTTGGTGTGGTCATGGTTTATCTGCAATATAAAATGTAGATAATAAAAATAATAACCTAAACAATATTTGAATATTCAAAGTAGGATTTGGTCAGGGTTTTTACATTAAACAGTAACAGATCCAAAACTACAACATAAACTTTAAAAAAAAAAAAACACAAAAAAAATTGTGTTTCAAATGTGAAAAGTTTCTTTAAAGGCAACATTTAAAAGCCCTGAATGTTCCAAATGCAGGAAAATTCTTGGTTCCACATTTGCACCTGGGGAGGGGGAAGAAGTTCAAGTATTACCTCAACCAATTAATGTTTGCAGTATCCATATATATATGTCAAAAGTGACTAATTAATTACACTGAAAAAAGGAAGTGGACCTTATAATGCACATTATGCTGAGTTGAAAATGGTAACACGCCCAAAAAAAATACCATTGTGAAATTTTCTTACTTATTTGCTATTTCACTTCAGTTGCTTTCATTATAATTGAGAGAAGTCCAAGGATTTCAGGCTATGAAACAAAGAATTACACCATTGACATTTGAGAAAGAATATAAGATCATTAGAAGTCCTGAGCAGGGTGGCCTATATGCTTTACTAGCTATTGCTTTGCCCTTTAGCTAAAGTCCAGTACCTAAATCAATGGGGCTGCACTGCTTCTCTTTGAAAACCACTCCAAACTCTAAAACATCTTTGTCGCAAAGCTTTTTTTCTTTTTTTTTCTTTTATTTTTTTTAACCATGTCTAAATAACAATATGGTTTCTTAAGGTCACGTTACAGTTCCCTTTGTAGCACGTATTCTCTGTTCACATCTTTTAAATATTTTAGAACAGTTATCAAATAATTTTTTTTTTTCTGAACTACATGTTAATCACTGCCATCACCATTAATCTCTCTATTGTTTCAGTGATTTGTTGCTGAATTCCTCTAATAAGGTCACTGCTTTTCTGTTACTGATTGCTTGGAATTAAATGCAATATTTCTGCAGAAAACTCTGCACCACTGGGGGCTAAACCCTGATGCTTATGTATGTGCTGTCCCAAATCACCAACCCTTTGCTCCTTTTTCACCTGGTTAATTACTGAGTGATTTTCTGTTCAACTGTAACACAGATCACAGACTTTATTTATCTAACTGTATTAATTTCCTCTCAAAAGCTGTGTCAAGTTTTCTCCCGTCCTTCCCTCTCTGTATCCATGGTGTTTGCTGTTTGTCTCTCAAGGCTGTCTGTAGAATTTCTGAAGTGATTATCACCTTCTTACCACCGTGCTCAACATGTTATGTAGCCACTTTTCTTGGGCCTTCTGTTATAACAGACATATTTGAAGATCTTTCCAACACTGCCCCTTAGCCCAATCTTGCCACTTTATTGCATTTTCAAGAGAAAAATATGGAAACGATTGAACAATATTAATAGCAGTAAGATACCTTAATGGACATAAACGTTTCATAGAGGTGTTGCTCGAAAAGACTATTAAACAGAAGTGTGAATGGATGTGGAGGAAGAGTAATTCTGTTTAATAAGACGTTTCAAGTATTATCTCTCTAATTTGCTGAGGAGCGGGTACGGGCTATAGTGTACTTGTAAAGTAATTAGAAATCCTTGGTAATTGTTTTTTTAATTAACAACCAAACTTGGAGAAAAAAAATCTGCTCGTTCCCACTTCTCTTCCGGATTAATTTTGTTTCAATTGAGAAAAGGGGTGACGCACATGAGATTTTTCTGATTCACATTCAAGGCAAAGAGCAGAAGAGGACCTTCACTTGAGCTAATCTCAATGAAGCTGCAAAAAAAGTTGATCAATTATTTTTACCTTTCTGTCCCTGTTACGGGAAACACTAAAAAAAAACATGTTTTCTGCCCTTATCTTACCCCAGTGGCCCAATATTACGTTCTGTTTTCAATTACTCCGAGACACTTGCACACAAAGGAGGAAGCCGGACATTTCGACGAGGCACGCAACGGGAGTGCTGGGCATCAGCAGAGATGTCACTGCTCCGGGCGCAGGGATAATTAGAGTGATGGCCTCTGCAAAATAATGGCTTTTTAGAGTGACAGACCCGGAGCTGGTGGGCGCGGAGCTGGTGATGGTGCACTCAGGGCAGGAGCAGCAGTGCCAGGACCAGGCACCCACCACGCTGCTGAGCAATCCATGTCCTCTGCACGATGGACCTTCTGAGCTGCAAGTGGAAAGCCGGGGGGCATGTCGAAAAGCTAACTGTGGTGTCTCCGCTAAGAGAGAGGAGGTGACCACAGCACATCTAATTACCGCAAAACTCGTTAGCCTCTGCTTTGCCATTTTGGAAAGGTGGGAGGGCCAAGTCTCCTTATTACCGGTGACCGTTGATGCATACGTCTGTGGGTAGGAGCTGCCTGACTCCAAAACCTTCACCTCCACCAGCCTTTTCCACTGCACGGGCAAGGTGGCCACCGAGCTACGGCAAGCACCATGCGCTGCGTCGGGAGTGTGGAAAGCTGCCTCCATATCCTCATGTTGAGCAGCACAAATTGCTTGAATATGAACTAAAATGTTCCCCTGCCTCAAAGCTTGGAGCTTTACAAAAGGTATTTTGAAGAAATCCAATACTACGTTCCTCTCCGCAACAGCTGAGTGCTGCTGAACTTGCCTCAAGTATGCTTCAGCTAGAACGTCTATTTACTCTGAACTGAATTGTTTTCTCCTGTTCCCCTCATTTATTCTTAAATCCTTTCTCTCTCTGCTTTTTTTTTTTTTTTCTGGTGCAGCCAGGGTCCTGCCCCAGAACTTTTGCAAAGTGTAGGGGTGAGTGTTGTTACGAGTCTTGCCTCTCTTGCAGTAATAAAGGATAAGCATGTGAAAACATGTTAGCACAGCAGGCAAAGGGATGTGTGATATGACGGCAGGTCTAAAATGAAATTAGTGGTGTGAAGGGAGGCTATGTGAAAAATCTTGTGGAGAAGCTGATTGAAAATGAAAATTATTTGTCTTTTTGAGAACACACATTATAGGTCTGTTGTGTGATCCATAAAGCAGTTAAAAATATAATCAGAGTTGTTACACTATCTGGAATTAAGAGAATATATTTCCACTAAGAACAGGCAAATGCGTTCAGAAGAGGACAAAAGAAAAACTGCAGCATGTACATGGTAATACTCCTCTTAATCTCTCTGTGCCGAGGCAGAGCCGTTCTTCGCAAGGTGAGGAGGTGGCTAATTCTCTGGTGTGCCCCTGTTTTGGTTGCTGTGTCCTGAGAAAGGCTGGAAAAAAGTGACAACATGGTAGCCTACGGTTCTGCACTACACTAAGGGCACCCCATCAGCTTCCGCAGGGGTGGAAAGCCGCTGTGGGACGATCCCTCACCACAAACTCGTTCCTTTTGTCAAGTCTCCCTGACTCCATTGTTCCTGACAACCTTAGACGGTGACAATGTGACTGGATTTAACCTGCCATATTATCAGGGTTAAAGAGTGTATAGCCTGGCAGCAGTCCTAGTCCAACATTCCTTCAACAAGGAGATAAGAAAAGTAGAGTAGTCAATTTTTTATTTAAATCTTCATCATAATACCTTGGGATGCAAAGCGTATTCAGTAAATTGGAAGACTGAAATTCGGTAAATTGTAAGACTGAAATATTTTGGTAAGATTCAGATGGTGTTCACAGGGCACAAAGCAGGTTGCTCTAACGACAAACAGGCATGTTTTTTTTGTAGAGGACGGGTCATGACAGAGAATATACAAAACGCACAGTCTGTCTGTTTCTAGAAAATTTCTGCATTAAGCTATGGCTTTCCAGGTGAACTAACACGATTCAAAGATGTGTTTTCTGATGTGGTAAATTGAAATAAGTGAAGATTTTTATTGTCAAAGAAAAAAAGCCAATGACAAAAATTATGTACGTAAAAGTATTTCTGCTACCCACTCAGAAATTATTTTGCAGAAGTGATCTAGTCTGTCAGCAAGCCCTATCTTCTAATGCACTCTCAGATCTTTCTATACCTTTCCAGCAGATGAAAAAATTTTCAGAGCTTAATCATCTGTTGCACATGTTTCTGCCACTTGCAGAGCCATAAAAAAGATACAGGAGAAAGTAATAAAAATCCGGGGTCCTCTTACAGATTTCTGAAAGCAAATCTGACAATCACCTTCCCAACAAGATGTGAAATTTTCTGCCCTAATGCCCAAAAGCACAGATTGGATTGGACAAGCTGCCTGGGACACAGCAACAGAGACGGATCTTGAAAGAGAGTGTTAAATTCCACTGACTAAATGCTGTGTTTTAGTTGCATTGGAAAAGCTTAGTCATGCCTGAATAGTGGTTACAGGCTAAAGTTAGAGACTTGCTGGTACCTGACTTGGCAGAGCAAGAAGCCAGGGCAAGTCTGATAAAAGAGAATTCCTGGGGAGTTTCTAACAGCTAAAATGAGCGGAAATATTTCCTGGGCTGTTTAGTTTATTATTCTGCTGTCTGTTCGGTTGCTCCATTTAGAGCTGCAGCAGAGATTTTTTTATTATTATTTATTTAATTACTTACTTTTAGGAAGATACCTGTAATCTAGTTGTGTGAGCCCGTACGAAGTTGTCCTTTTTGGAGGCTGCATTCAGTGTCTTCGAGCACAAAATACCCACTCTCAACATCTTTCCCTTTGGCACAAAGCACGGATCATGGTATAATCATGCAACTGGATAATACTTCAAGATGAAGAGAATAGAAGTGCTCCACAAAAGTCAATGATGTTGCGGGGGGGGGGAAGAAAAGTACTGAAAAGCCTTACTGTGCCTTTGAAGTCATTTCACTTCATGCTGCCTATGCAGCAAGACAGGGATGGAAGTGTAGCCCTGTAATTTTAAACTGGGTCTTTTAGGGATCCTAAGTTTGTGCACTTAACCCAGCTACCTGAGAAATCAGTATAGTGACA
>NW_010511865.1:10484-24806 GCF_000687285.1 Phaethon lepturus
AGGAAAATCTGGAAGGAAGTCCCATTTTAATCAACTCCTTCGGTCTCAGGCTGCCTGCTTTCCGTTTTCACATGTACGTGCACTTCCATTAGCCCCGCTGCTATTCTCGGGAAGTGGCTGCACTTTCCCTCCAGCTGGCAAGGTGCAAAGGGCTCTGTAGAAGTGGTCTAGGAAGCAACCCTCACCCTCCCTGGAGACCAATTACTTTTGAAATGTGCTGATCGTTTGCTGCTGCCATCTCCCCCTCCCCAACCTGCCCCCACCTTCCCCCAATCGCCCATTGTACTGTTGTCACCGAGACACCTGATCAGCCCTAATTCTTGCTTTTATTTGAATTAGGGTGCCACCAATCTTGGATCCATGTCAGGGCCCATGTAATGCCTTTGGGCAACACTGGGGATTAGATTAGCATTTTGGTGTTGTTCTAAAGCCACATGGTCAGCATTATAAGGATCCCATTAGAGATAAAGGGACCGGTTACACAAAGCCTAAGAAATATAAGGGCCAGAGGAGGTTGATGTAATTGGCTGATATTAGAAAGTGCTTTAATTAATGAAAGCATACTGTGGTTACTACCCCTTTTTTATAGTTTAACATGCCTCTTAATTACATTCTCAGTTGTTCGTTTACACTGAGCATGTCTTTCAGGACTGCCAAACTCTTCAGGGAAAATGAAGCAAGTATGTTGTACTAGGTTGGCCAGCCTCACAATTCAACCCCCCGTTATTGGCTGATAGAAGTAGTCTAGCCAGGAAAAAAAAAAATAATAAAAAAGAGGAATGCTTGCCTAATCAAACAGTCCCAGAAATGACAGGATGTGGAAAAATGAAAAATCGGCAATTTACGGGGGCATCAGACAGACTGCCTGCGCTTAAGAGCTTTCTTAGAAATACAAATATATATATTTACAATGCCAGGGAAATGCATCTTGCAGCAGTTTCGCAAGCAAGGGCTGTCTCAGCTCAGAAGGGCGGATCTTGGCAATGCTGCTTCCACTTTGCAGTACAATTACACGGGTTTGTGTTCTTGACCCGTTCGGTCCACCTGGGATACTCCCCTGAGTTTGCTATGCACCTACACTATTATTTAATTGTTAGGCTTTCTTAATACATGTGAGAACTTGACGCCAGAGTAATCTTTCATTTCCAGGGAACACTCCAAGTTTTACATTTCTTACTTTTTTCCTGTCAGCTCTCATGGTCTCAGGAAGAGAAAGGTTTACACTTAAAGGAAAAAGCCAAAACTTTTTACAGAGCTCTAAGCATTAACATTCACATGATGATTATTTTCAAACAAAGATCCTAATCTCTCGCCTACTAATTTAGGTGTCTGTCAACAGTGTCTTTTTGATCAATTGTCTGTAGTCCACTGGGAAACAACAGACAAGCTGTAAATAAATACACGTTACCATTTAATCTGTGATAAGATATCCATAAAGTTAATAAGTATAAACTTACAGTGGAAACTACTGGTGTCCTAGTAGGATGCATTCTGCTGCTGCAGCTGCTGTCGTTTTACGTTTTCCACATTATGTATATGTCAAAGCTGTGCCAGTAGCTTTCTTAAATGTCTTTTTAAGCAAATACATGCAAAGATATCTATAGTCTTCACGTGTTGAATTATTTCAATAGACAGAAAGTAAACGTTTCTTCAATCTTAAGTTCACAATGTTCATTACTATTAGTATGCAAGGCTCAAGCTGTTGGCTCATTTAGGGCTTTCATAGTAGGGCACAGTTAAACAAAGCAGTATTTTCCCACTATCAGAGGTGATAAAAACACTGAATTTCAGGTTACAGATATGCAGCTATAGAAAAAAAATCCAAAGGATGGGTCGGCACACAAGGCCAGCATGTTTTGTTGCATTACAATTATTTGTGAAGAGATATTTATAAGATGTAACATTGTATGTTTGCAAAATTACTCATACAAAATTACGACTTCTACTCACATCCATGAAGCAGTATATCTGCTTGATATTCAGTAAACCCACCAACGTAGCACCGTAGAAAGTAACTGAAATTTCCTAGGTGAAATTAGTTACCAATTTGGATATTGATTTAATAAAAAAAATTAAGAGAATAGAAAACAAAGACATCTCCATTTTCAAGTACTTTCCAATCAAGCTCTGTCTTCATGGGTATGATAGGACCTGAAGAAACCTTAATTTCTGCATATTTTACAGACTGATAACACCTCATCAAAGCAGCAGCAATGGTGCTCCTCATATGAGTTCTCAGAAGAAATCTAGTAACTGTAACTGTGCTGTTCTGCCTGATAAACAGAAAAATTCACCAGTTCATGAGCTTAATATGCATCTTAAGTCCCTTCTGGCTTTAATCATCAGTTTCATTTTGAATTCCCAATATCTGAATTAATTGCAGGTGTCTGCTTCCAACAAGAGTATAGTCTTTAAATTATACATGTCAGTGCATCACTTACACCATGTCACTTCCCGTTAAATTCCTTCTCACTGTAAGTCTGTGTAACACAATGTGACATGATAGAAGTGTGCTGGCGTGGTGCAGTACCTCAAAAATAAATACAAAGATTTAGGATATTATATTCCACTTATCTTTCGAGTTATCTTTGGGTGATGAAAATAAGTAGATAATAGTTCACCGAGAAGAGTCTTGACCAATAGCTGAGGGTGAAAAGGAGTCAGCTGGTGATCCTGAAGTTGGCACAGTTCTGCTGTGAACCGAAAACACTCAGAAAAATATACTTTAAAAATTTTTGGAATACCTGCTCATCCACATGATATACGTAATAAATAAATTGGAAGGTTCATGGCACTTTGAGAAATATACACAGGGAAAGAACTCCGAACGGATTGCTTCCATCAGAGGTAAGCTGTGGAGTAGATCCCTGTCGTAAGTAACTTCATATCCCAGACAGTGTCTCCCTCAGCAACTTGCACTGAGCGAGAACCAAATGCTCAGCTACATCACCATGTAGCAGCAGTTAAACAAGACCCTCATAAAGATCCCGTAATTGCAATCAGATCTCTGGGATGCATACATCTAACTCCTGTCTTGACTGAACCATGCAGTAGCACAGTGAAACTTGGGAGGAAATGTTACATAAAAGGTAATCCTCAGTCACTTAGGAATTGTGGTGTTATGAAAGACTTAATTTCTACTGTGTCTAATACAGGAAATAACCACTAATTACTTCAACCTTTATACTTAATTTTGGAAATACGGGAATTACGACACTAATTGGGCACCAGTTTGTGATGGCTTTGCCTCTACAGAAACCTCAGCTGGAAAACTTTTCAACATTTAACAGGAGAAAACATTAAAACTACCATTCTAGCTACAGTATTGCTGCAGTAGTTGATACAGAACATATATGTATTTTTAGTCATAAATGAGAAAATTATCTGCGGTTATTCCACTCATCTACCCTATAGACATGATTTTCCTGGAAAACTCCATGTCTGCTCCTCATTGAAAAATTAATAAAAGAGAAAAGGAACTAAGCTGAACTGAACTCAAGATTGCACTAGCCTTTGGCAGGCCTTTCGACGTAGAGGCACTATCAATCTACTCCTTATCGTCTCTTCTGTAGGTCTCACCTCGCCCCACAGCAGCTGTCAGCAGGAGCAGCGAATGCCTTAGTGCTTAGGCAATGGATATCGTCAGCTATCCGTGAGCAGACCCATCTCTAATATTTCATCCAGCAAATCGACCCTCTGCATCTAGCCAGGTGCTCAAATTAGCTGTTACTACATTTTTCCAAGAAAATCACTCTGTTTTCTCTGCGAACTGATATTCAGCCGCTCTCTTCCCCTTAATCTCCATAATCTACAAAAAATTGCCGGTCTGGTGCTTGCAAAGCAGCCCAAAGTCTCCCAGAGGTTATGGTCTATTTGGGAAGAAATAGAACCGTTACTGGTACAGAACTAGTCTGACAGGGGTATTTTGATAGACACAGTCATCACAAGGCTGGAACTAAAGATAACACTTATCTTGATGAGCGAGAGGTTCCTGGCTCTCCCATCCTGAGGGAAGCAGGAATCTCCTGGATTTTGGATTAAACAAGAAAATTTTTATGCTTTCATGAGTCAGAGGTGTCCAGTGCAGAGAATGGAGAGCTATGAAAAGAGGCCAAAAATAAACACCTAGTCTGGAGGTTTAACACCCCATGAAATCTAAGCGCCTGGAGTACCAGCTCCAGTGAGTTTGTGGACCGATCCAGAGCAAAAGGTCTCATGATGCTGCATGTTTTGGATCCATTCATTTTGTTCATGCCCAACCACCTCGCCTGTTTGTTGAAGTAACTCAGCACAATGCCACCTAAGCTGAGGGCAACATGTACTTATTTTGTGACCCTTGAATCCACATAAATCCTGAGCAGTCCTACCACAACCTGGATACCAAAGTGTCTTTGACAGAGCATATCTCACACTTTCTCCCTAAGGATAATGCTGTGGTGGCTGTATCAGTAGGACTCAGATTGAGCCTGTTGGGAAGACAACAGTTAGTTCCAGTATTGTAACTAATCTCAGACCTGATCCTTCATTTCCCATTGATGCCAGAAAACTGTTAGCTTATTATGTTTTCAGTTCCTACGGTGTTTTGTCAGTCGAACATGAAGATCTCTTCTCTGATGTTCACCACTGCACAGCTATTAAATGAAAAGAGGTGTCCTACTCAATACATAGATACTGTTTGTAAACCCTTTACAAGATATTAGGAACCTGCACTTTCCTCCTGGTTTATTTATCCCCCCTTCTCCAAGAGCTGACAGGCAACCCTTGAGCACATAGTTCAACAACAACAACACCACCCAAACAGCCTGGCAGCAGAGCACACTTCTTGTTCATATGGATAATTGTCATCAGAAGGGCTGACTTCTCCAGAAAAGGCAGAGAAGAGAAGTAAAATAGCAAGGTGGTGGCAAAGGCCAAAGAAGTGGGAGTCCTAGGAGCAGTCCAAACCCAGGACCTAGCACAAGACACTTTTGATGTATCTCCAAGATGGCATTTGAAAAACATTGACCACAGATGTTGCCCTATAATCAGAGGTTTGTATTAAAAATGAGTAAAATATTTGGTTGAACCGGCTTACAGGTGTCTCTGTGTTTCTTTTTTTAGTAACTAAGGGAGAATTTTAATGATAATTTGACTTAAAATGTTTCATAGTTAAGCACAAAATGATAGATGCCTTATAAATACATAAAGCACAGACATAAAATAGAAATGAAAAAAAAAAAGAATTGCAATTTATTTAGTCATTTTAGAAACTGCCTGCATCTCGTCAGTAAATTAGACTTGCACACTTTATGAGTCCTCTCACCCTTTGGTGAACTCATCTTTGAAGTTTCAGTATTAAAAGTAGCTCAGAAACATGCAAATATTTTTTTGTTTGTTTGTTCTTGGATCTGCTGTTGCTTTCGGAAATGCTGTAGGCAGTCCACTATGTGCTAGAGAGACTAATTTACTGGAGAAGTTACCAAGTCCACTCGCTCACCAACTGTGAAATAATTCAAGTATAACAGTGGTGCACTCCTATATATTTATTTTTCATTTCAACAGTCTTTGCAACTATTTCATTTATTAGATTGGGATGAGCTACCATCACGTTTCTCTTTCACATGCCTAAATCTAAGTTCTTTCACATCAAGTTTACATTGTCCTTCATTTCAGCCAACTCAAATTTATGTCAGTAAGTAGACATTCAGAGATCTTTTTATATTAATGGTTCCTTAGATATAAATGGTTGAGGTTTGTAAATGAGTTCTGAGTTTTGGGAAAAAACATATTCAATAGATCCAAACTTTGCATATCACACTTAATTTTGCAGCTGGCTTTAACTGATATAAATTTGGAGGTTTGGAGGAACATAACACTTCATTCTGACTCTAGATAACTAGGTTAAAATTAATGTAAGCAAAAAAAAATTGTCCACATCTCTCTTATTAGAGAACTTTATGCATATATATGTGTATATGTGTATATGTATATTGACACTACATCTAGATGTGATGGAATGTTTTCTGTAGATGTTAAATTTACATTTGGGGGAAGCACAATAAGGATGTTTAGGGGCCTCTTCATTTTAGTTTATCAACCTTAATTCAAGCAGAATTTCAGTCATTTTATCAAAATCATTTAAGTCTTATCTACTGACAGCTTGTTGGTGGTCTCCAGTGAGCTCACACCTTACCAAAATAAGGCTGTCATTCATATGCATCATTATGTCCATCTCCTCAAAGATGGTAGTCTGGTTATTTTTTCACTGCAGTTACACCTCTAAGTACGGCTGTCTAAGCTGAGTAGCTTCTGCTTTTGCTCAGTGTTGAGCAGTTGAAGGATTATTTCATGTTGTCAGTACACAACATTCTGTAATTATGAGTCTTATACCACCCAAAAGTGCTAAAAGCTTTGAATGTTCTCCCTTGCATTGGTTGGACCACTCCATTTAAAGGGTTTTCTTTGCGATTTACTGTAAAGAGATACAAAGCAGAAAAACCCATTGATGGATTGTTTAATGAGTATCTTAGCCTTAAAAATCTGCACCCCGTAGCCACCATCCCAAAGCATCCAGTGGCTCCTGCACACATCCAGTCCAGCAGCTGGGCAGGCAAGAGTCAGTTTGGAGATCCGGCATCTGAGCTAGCATGCCCTCCGTGCCAATTAACCACACCCAATTAGATTGACAGAGTTGTAGTTTCCAAACTGGAGTTGGGGTATTTTAGGCAAGAGTGGTCTGGGAGCAAACTTGTGACCGATTACCTTCTTCATGTAAACGTACTTTAAATTAGCCAAGTTAGCCAACAGGATACCTAAACAGGACAAGAAGAAGCAGGGAGGACAAGATGGTGTCTAAGATCTTCTGTTAGGATTTAGCCAGTTGGAAAAGAGAGTAACTATCACTCTTTTCTGTTCAGAAAATTAGAAAGTTGTGTTATCTTCTGGCTCTTTTTTTTCTTTTTTTTTTAAGCTAAAATAATCACCATGAGGAATCAGATCTGGACAATATGCCCTTTTCAGCCCTAAAAGGTTCGTGGGAGCTGAGAACAGCATCTTGTGTTTAAGAATCTTGAATGCACCAGGATAAACACTGAGAAACTTAGTGATTTTTGGGTTGTGCAGAACTTTGGAGCATTTCTCTGGCAAAAAAAAAAAAAAAAAGGACTGCTGTAGAAATTGGGAAAAGTGTTGAAAACAGCACTTTCTGTGACTGAGGTGCCTACACCTGCCCTAGGCCCACTCCTCAAACCCTCCTCTGGACGTGTCTCCAGCTGCTGGAGCCAGCAGGACAAGAACAAATTGGAGAATAAAAATCCAAAAAGGCAAGAAGGCAAGATTTGAATCATTCTCTTTCCTCTTCAAGGGAAACAACGCTCATCATATAATGAATCAGCTTCACTGACAACATGCTTTCAGAGGGAGGAAATACTAAGCTTTCTTAGAAATAAACACGTTTTTTGGTAAGATTTTGCTAGGTTAAATACAGCTCTGTACCTATGCACACCAGTACTTTGTATTCCTCCCAGTATTTTCATTTAAAAGGGAGTTGCTGTGCAAAATAATGTCCTTGTCTGTCCCTTCCTCATACAAACCTCCAATCAAATTTAATAAAGCTAGTTTGATACAATGCCAGCCTACACTTGGTTTACCCTTGGTCGACTTTAATAGGGTCAAAAATATTTTCGCATTGGCAGTGTACGCATTAATCATTTTTCCAGAGGATTTAGAAAATTGGAAGAGACAAGGCCAAGCAAAATTTTAAATTAATTGGGCCTACCCCAGCATTCAGGGGGTCACCTTGTGTCAGTTGTCCCACATTTTCCAGGTCATGAAGTTCCAGTGTATCCTACAGCTGCCATGAGGAGAGATCCGTGCTGTGGGCACACAAAGGTGAAAGAATTTCTCCCAGAAAGTGCGAATTTTCCTATGGGCAACCACAACAATTGCAGCTTCCAGATTGTCGCCAGACACCAACCACTTAAATAATGCATGCTCGGCTGACGCCTGTACTTGGTGCATTTTCTAATCGAGTAGTCAGGAAAATTTGCAAACACTCTGTCATTTACCATAAATCCGCTGCCTGCTTACAACTACAGAGTAATTAATTTTAGTGCTGCTCAGAATTATTAATTTCAGCTGGGAAATCTGTCTTCACAATCGTTGCTGTTTTTACCCTCCCTTCTTTCTCCTTTTTTTTTTTTTTTTTTTGTGTGTGTTTCCTAATATTCTTGCTAGGGGTTGGAACATCAAAGCACTATTCTTACAAGGGAAAGACTGTTTGTGGCAATGTTAATATGCTATTCCAGTGTGACACCAATAACTGCTTCAACATTTCTGATTGTAATCTGCAATAATGCCTTCTCAGTATCTGGCAGGCTGGCCAGATGTAGTTGGCAATGCTAAGGGAGGGAAGCAAGTGAAAGACTTTCTTTGGAGATGTAATTAATTTATTAGGTTCTAAAAGGGCTTACTGTGTGATAAGGAATGTGTATACCTTTTAGTTCACGGTTTTATTCAGAGGAGCAGAGTGTCACCGCCTAAGTGATGAAAATAACCGGAGGCAAGAAAGTTACGTTAAATGGTTTATCATCTATTTAAACATTATTAGCATTTAACCCGTAAGATTAATAAGCTTTTTGACATAAGAAAAGACTGTACCTTGCAGGTCTATTTGCAAACCTTGACGTTATGAGAACACTAGAAAGGAAATCTCTGTAATTACTGCTTAGTATTTACAGTTCTGCAGACACAAAGAATATTGCTCGTTGAATTGGCTTACCCTCATTTGCAAGGTGGACTTGAAGCTGCGTCAGTAAGTATTCAAGAAAGTGTTCAGTGCTGGTCCAGTCTGCATCGCATCTACCGTGACCAGAGAAATCGTGCAGCTGGCAGTTTTTCGTAAAACTACTCATTCCCATCAGAGCTTTGAAATAATCATACTGGCCATCTTGTAACCTAATATGACATGTAAACTTCTTCATTTCCACTCTATGATTGTACTATAAAATAATGTTCAACTGGAAGATTAAAAAAAAGAAAGAAAGAAATCGACATTAAAGTAAAAAATAATGTAAACATGAGTCACCAAGAGATTAGACACGGTTAAGTATTTCAGGATGTTTGTGGTTATCTTCATCTAAACAATACTGATAGTTTTCTGCAGACGATTCTGCCTCCAACTGTTCCCAAGTCTCTGTAGGACTGCCCAAAATGAAGTTGATACTTGTTTTGTAAGAGCTGTAACCCTTTGATACCAAGCTGACTGTTTTCCTGTCATATGAATCAGTTTAAATGTTAATGAAATTAACTCCTGGAGAGCGGCACAGTGCCATCATTAATTATTTAAAAAAAAAAAAAGGACTGAAATCTGACGCAGTTTTCCTCCACGTTTGGTATATGCACTTATGAGAAAAAGGAGAGATTATGGACATTTAGTGAGCAGCAGCACACAAGTAATGTATTAAAAAAATGTTAAAAGAAGCCCTCTACACCTGAGGAGAGTGTTCCACAGAAAAACAGCATAAAAACATCACCCATGCTTTCTCATCAGTTTCATGCACGAAGTAAATGACTTCTTTAGCCCTGAAACAAAAATTAACACTGAATTACTTTGCAATTACATTAAAATTTGGATCTGGTGCATCTGTGATCTATCACTGTGACATTCAGATCTTTTCTCCCAACTGTTATATCGGACTTTAAAATTGACATTAAGGATTTTTAAGAAACATGCAGAAATATGCCCATTGAGATCAAGACCTACTCAATAGGATCTATGTGGGACATTTGAAAATAGAAATTGGCAGAAACCTCTAAGCGTATCTGTTTGGTAGACTATTAAAACAACTCACTGATGAAAACTGTCATGCAGCTGGGATCTTCTCTTTAATACTGCAATTAATTTTTTTAACAAAACAGAGGCTCAGTCTTTAAAAGGGCAGAACTCAGTTGTGAGAAATAATGCAAACATTATAACACTAAGCTGGGAACAAAATAACGTTCAAGCCTGTTAATTAATCATTACAAAATCTGAATTGCAGCATTAGATGAGCAATGTTTCTGGTAGCATAAAATATTATGGCATTATGTCTCATGTAGAGATGAGATACTGTGCTTTAAATGTACATATGTAATATATATGCATAAATATCTCAACGTAATTGTTTCCAAATGATGCTATTAGTGATGTATGACATTACTCATGTTACTCCTTTTATTAATCAAAAACATTTTAATTTAATTCAGGATATTTTGCTTAAGAGCAGCACTTTGCCGCTCGTCATTGTATTTTGACAGCAAACTGAATTCTTGTTCACAAGTATAGGATTTGTTTAGCTCCAGGCATCTGTGTTTGGATTACGAGAATGCTGATTGGTTCACTGCCAGGGGCACAAAAAGGTCAAGCTGTCCTTTTTTAAAGGCGCTTTTTTCTTTTTTTTCTCTTTTTTTTTTTCTTTTTTCTTTTTTTTTTTTTTTTTTTTTGCCTAAGAGTTTGGCTCATTAATCAGAGTTAAAAGAAAGGGGAAAAGCCAGTGACTTGAAATCATTTGATTCTTTTTCAAGGGGTATTTTAAAAAGCAGAACTCAATGTTAGTGTTAGAGGTTGAGTAGATGTTTGTATGGATCATACTGACATACTTCTGACAGGTGACCTGAAACCTTTCAAACTGACATCTGTCACAGAGACAGACAGAGGTTTTTTAGCCTCAGAGCCTGTTTTCATGACATTTCATTTTTCATCAGATTTTGAGAGAAGGGAAAAAAAGAAGATGAACTTGAAAAAATCTTGCCAGGGGCAGAAAATGAGATCAGGTTTTCTGCAGCTGTCTAACTCACCTTTAAAGGTTAGAGGTCCAGGCAAAGTGAAGAAAAAGGTCTCATTTTGATGTTATTAGCTAAAAGGACAGATTACTTCTTTAAGTGTATTTCTACAGTTGCATAGCCAGTATAGGACATTGTAGAGGTGTAGATAGTTAAGGATGGCTTGGGTTAGCCATTACAAATCCTGATTTCCAGCATTTACTTGCTCTTTGCACTGAGCTGAAACTTAGGGCACAAGTTTAACTCCTATATGGGTTTGAGCTGAAAACTGCAAATCTCTATCATATGGATAATATTATACAATAACATATGAATCCATATTTAGCTTCTGGTTTCATTTTATTGAAATGTTTGTTAGGAGACCGTGACCTTTATTTTAAACTAAAATGGATGCAGATACAGACATATGAACCACAGGCACCATAGCAAGACTACACTTCAAAGTTTAACTTTACTGAAAGCACCCATGAACCAGGTCAAACTATCTAGAAATTTTCTTCCTATGCATTTCCTAGTGGTCACTGTGGTCCTGCTGGCTTTGAAGAGGAAGGTCATCCCAACAGAAATGCCTGCCTTCTCCAAACCTTCCACATAAGGACTCCAGACTGAAGTCACTGCCTTGACCAGCTTCCCTCTGTCACATTGGGGTGGGCATGGTGACAAAGCTCTAGAGCAGCCTTCAATATGTCACCAACATGCCTGACATTAATTGTCAGCTATCTGCCATAAAGCTATTGACTCAGACACATTTAGCCCATCATAATCTTGAAATCCTGAGACACTCCTAGATATTGCAAAAGAGATGAGAAACTCCACATACCAGGCTACAAGTGGGCAGCCAGTGATGCTCCTGTTCCACCACGGGTGTACCAACTGGATCGATGTGGTGAAGCAGGAAACCTATAATACCTGTTTCGTTTAGACAGAAAATTTTGTAGTCATAACTACCATTAAATATGAGCTGAACTTTCTCCAACACACCTGCTATGTCACAGTGGTAGCGACAGGCAGGACAGACTGAGTCAGGTTGTCATCCCTTTTTTCCTTCATCCCGGCAAGCAGAGAAAGGAAAATGGGACTAACATTAGTTGTACCTCAGCTGGTGTGGGAAGACGTCTTCAGTACTTTATTACTGTCAGCCATTAATTCTTGCTGAAGCTAGGCAGCCTTCAGCAACAAAATCTTGGCCAAAGTTCATCAGGTTTTTGCTACTGACTTGAGATTTCAGGATGTGCCTGTAAAAATTATTTATTTATTACTTTGAGCCCAAGCCAAAAGAGAGCTGAGTTATACTTTTCTTACACATCCAATCCTACTGAAGTTTAAGAAACTACATTAACTGGATCAGTCATTGTCTGGCACTCAGGATGTAAGAGTTGAAATCAAAACCAGTATTTTCATGCACTGCTACATCACAGAAGGCACAGGTTTGCACTTCTGCAGAAATTGCTGGTGTCTCCATTATTCTGAACTGTCAAGAATACTTGTGAATAGCTCAAGAGATATAGTATAATCAAATATACAATATCAGCATAATCATAAATTGGACAGAGCATCCCAAGCAAACAGTTTTTGGTTTGTGTGTACCCTGTCACCCTGACTTCAGTAACTTTCTGTCCCAAACATATGATGCTTCCTTTGCTGCTGTTTATTGTAATAAATAAGTTCCAAATACCTATATTACCGTCTCAATAGTACTTATAGTCGCTGATTGAATAAATGATTCACCGCAACATTCAGTAATTTAGTTTAAAGGAATTTGAGAAATAACATAAAGATAGAGAAATGTGCTATGTTTCCTTATGAACAATAAAGCAGTTTTCTTCAGTTCTGAATCTGTGCATTGGTCTTTCGCATAACTCCTTCCTGTCTCTCTTTGCTCTACATTTAAAAAATAGAGGTGGACACCTACTGTCATAGCTTCAGCATAACATTGTCCACCTGGGGTAGATCCAACCCTATACAAATATTATTGAAGTTAGTGCTCTGCCTCACCAGATCCTTGGAGTTTTTTGGGGGGTGTTTTGGTCTTTTTAAATAGTCTGACTTCACCTGATCAAATGTGTGTTCACATAATCCTTTTTCTCCATTTAGTGTATTATTGGCCAATATTGCAAGGATATAGCTAGTAAAATTTTTCTTTAGGGAAAAGAACAGGGACCATCACAACATATTTTATTTACGTACACTACACAATAGATTTGAATTCAAAGACTATGCTAGGTCATGTCTGAGGAGATAATAAGTCTGTGGAGAGAGAGATAAAAGTGGTGCAGAAGAACTTCATCTCCACAGTGCCAAACTTGAACTCCAGATGAATTTTCACAGGTCTTTTATAGTGTTGTAACTTTAAAATCATCCTTGAGGAGGTAATCCTTAGCCAGGTGATTCTGCTGCTGCCATGGACCCAACCTGTGACAGGCACAAGTTAATGGTAATGTAGAAAACCAGCAAGGACTTACAACCTCAATGAAAATCCTGTTAGTGTCTGTGCAGGACCACATGTCTGTGGGGAAATCTTATCTCTTACTCTTGCTGAACAAGAATTCAGACCCAGCTGCGTACAGTGTATTTAAGTGCTCTGCAGAACATGTAAAGCACAAGAATTACATGGCAGGAAGAATGGGTGATATGGAAAGATGGAGCAGATTGAAAAATCAGATAGTATTTTCTTAGAAAAAGTGTGCCTCTGGCTTTATGTGGGCTGTGATTGTGCAGTTTCACACATCTCAAGAGAAATCACTCTTCAGGTTAAGAAAAATATCAGTGGGAAAGGTAATGGAGTTTGGAGGTAAAAGAGCTACAATTCTGAAAGTGTAGGTTATTTTTTCACAGGAGAGCAGGATACCAATCTGAGAAGTCCAAGCTGATCATATAGGGGCTTTGAGTGGTAACAAGAGAGCTAAGCCCATCAAAAAGGAATGAATTAAATGCTGGGAGAATAAAGAAGGAGTCCAGGGTAGTTTAGAAAATCACCGTCTGGTACTTCCAGTGCAAGAATCTCTGCCATTCTTAGCAAATCAAGAAGAAAAGCAAGAGGGGGAGGTATTTACTGCAATACAATGCATTTGGATTGCTATTAGTTATTATTTTTGTTCAGTAATGAAAAAAAGGAAGTATGTGTTCAGAACAAAGCTGATGTTAGACATAAAATACACAATAGTAGTGTAGGTATGCATGTTGCTTTCCATTCCTCTAGAGGGTATGATTGTACTCTTATGGCATTGAGTTTGAAAGGACCTGGATTCTCTCAGCTCCTGCTGAGGTTACTGAAAAAATCTGAGCATTCAACAGCTCTGAAAAAGCAAATGTTTGTACTAAAGATGAAGAGTCATTTTCACCATCAGAAAAGCATTCAAATGATGGTCTTGTACTTGGCCTTCAGGAAATTTCTCTTCCCACCTTTTTCCTGTATTTGCCCCCTGTGAAAATGTGGGGAAGGAAATTTGCCCTTGTCTTCTGGTTTGATGATTCTTTAGGTAGTCACGGAAACTACAGAATCACAGAATCATCAAGGTTGGA
>NW_010511866.1:0-211 GCF_000687285.1 Phaethon lepturus
GGGCAGGCAGGGCGGACACAGCAGCTTGCTCAGCCGGTGCAAACGAATCTGGCCTCTGTGCCCTGATAACATTGTGTTTGTTGCAGAGCGGGAAGAGCCTGCCAGCACACGATAAGAGCAGATGACTTTACTCTGGACCCGCTCCGGATTGAATTATGCTTTAATTTCATTTTCGGTTCCTCTTTTCTTTTCAGGAGGGGGAGGGGGCTTG
>NW_010511867.1:0-2104 GCF_000687285.1 Phaethon lepturus
TTGTCTCCGGGGTACGCGGCTGGCAAACGTGACCGTGTGTCACGGGTGTTATTTATAGAGCATCGCTGTGACTAAGGTGGCCTGGTTGCCGTCCCAAGGCAGACGTCGGCCCGGGATGACACCGCCAGCACGCCGGGATTGAGGAAGGCGAGGAACTGGCTTCACTGGTGTCTTGGTGCTCCGGGGAGCCGGTTGCATCAGCGCCATGAGCGCAGACCGGACAGAGGAGGGAGCACACGGAGTACAGTTTCTGCCTCTCTCTTATCACCGGAATAAAATTTGAGGGGTTTTCCTTGTTCGGGAGTGATGCACTGGAAACTTGAAGTCAAGAACCATGTGAGCAGATGAACGCACCTCGGCGTGACTTTTCCTCCCCCCTCCCCCCCCGTTTTTTAAATGTTCCATGTCTTAACCGGAGGGAATGTGGACCTGAGTTTCCTGTTTGCTGTGTAAGCAGGGTGTGAATCAGCAGCTCCGCAGCACCGTAAATCGCTGCTGACTCACAGGTAGGAGCACATGCCTCCGGCCGCGCTCCCCGCGTTGAGCGGGAGCAACCCGGCTTCTTAAAAAGGCTCTCACTGGGACGCCTGAGCCCAGACCCCTCGCTCGGCTCGCAGGTGCCGTGGGCGCGGCGTGGATGTGTGGATGGAGGGAAAAGGTGAGCCTGGCCCAGGGACCGCTCGTGCCCTGCCCGAGATGAAGCCTGAGCTGGGCCCAGGAGGATTTCGGGGGAAGCAGTCTGGCTGACAGCAAAAGGCCATGCCTGCGGGAGCACCTGGGAGCGCGGTGCTTTTCTCGGAGGAAGTTTGGAAGCCTACTGTGTCTGCAGGTTTCTGGTTGCGTGGGGCTGTCGGTTGTGACGAACCGGTTCATTCATACAGTTACTATATCCTTTGCTGGAGGTGTCATGCGTGTGCCGAGCGCACCCGGTCTCCGCTGGCACCAGCGGTGCCGGGTCTCCATCCGACGCAAGCTCCTTTGCCTCTGTCAGGATAGCATTCAGCATGGGATTGATCCTGAGCGTGTGTTACGCATCTGCCTCTTCAAAACCCTCTCCTCTCATCCTGCTTCTCCTCCGTTTTGCAGCTGCCTCGGCAGTTCCATCCCTCCAAGCGGGTTTGCCGGCTGTGTGCTGCCACACAGGGATGCTCCCAGGTCCGAGTGCGTGCAGCGCCGCTGGGACTGCGGATGCTGCTGGCAGCGCTCGCGGCAGCTCCTTCTGCCTCTTTTCCTTAGAGAAATTCAGCGAGCGGTCTGAGGTTTCCTTTTGCTGGTTGCTTTCCCTTCTTGGGCACGAATTGATCAGGGTAGTAAACGGAGGCCGCTGCCTTGAAGCTCTCAGGTTGGCTGTTTCACTAATAGATGCATCCCAAAACTCGCTTGCCGTCATTTTGGCTTAGTCACGGGGCTGTCTCCTGCCTCGGGAGTTTTTGGGGATGCGTGTGGCTGGCCGTGACACGCGCGATAGGAATGGTGCTGGGCGAGAGCTTTGCCTCGCTCTGTGCTAAACATAGCTTGTGAGATAAACACCTTCTGGGGATTATGCGAAGCTTAGGAAGGATTTCGGCTTTCTTCGTCTTCCCATTGCTCCTATCTGGTGGATCCGAATTACCTTGCAGGATCAGGTGTGTGGGAAAACGTCGCTTGGTTTCTGTGTTAGCTTGTGCTGTCAAGTCTGTTCACCAAAATACGCAAAAGCTCCCCGCTGCTCCCTTGAGCTGCGTTGCATCGAACGGGTGGCACTGAGCGAAGGAGTTTTGTGCGAAGCTCCGGAGCTGCCCGCGTCCTCCTTGCAGAGCTTTGCGAGGGACGCGGATTGCAACGCGTGGCTGGTCCTGGGCGCGATTTTTCCAACAAAGTCTGCACCTTTTTCGGTGAAATGGATGCTGTGAAGGGAGGGGTGTTGTATCCGAGAGGAGGAAGCCTCGGGGAGTTTGCAGCCCTCAGGTGCATGCAGGAACGTGGTGGAGGGTGCGGGGTCTGTGTTAGGCTCTGTGCGTACAAATCCGGGCTGCTGCCTTTCCCCGGGCTCCAGGCGGGAGGACCCGCGCGCCCGTCGCTGTTGGCTGCGACTCGGGCGGCCCCGATGCCCCGAGAGCCTCTC
>NW_010511868.1:0-697 GCF_000687285.1 Phaethon lepturus
GTCGGTACAAAAGCAGCTGCTTGGCCTCTTTGGACTGAGTGTCAGCTATTGCAAGCAATGCTTTTAAATTCTGATCCCTCCCACCCCCCTGCTAGAGGGTAACAAGTGTTTTAGGTGTGAAGTATTTTGTCCATGCCCGTGACAGCTTTGCATCGGTATCTGCGTGCTTATGTAGATCTGGGGGGAGCATCAAAGCGCCAGGTGCCTCCGAAGGCAATTCATAGCCGGTAATTCGGAGAGGGGGAGAGCACCCTGCGAAGCACCCGGCCAGGTGCGAGAGGGGGTCCGGGAGGCTCAGGGCTCCTGCTGGCTTCCCGGTACGGGGCCCTGGGGCCATGGGCAGTCGCTGGGGCAGAGCGAGTCGCTACCAAAGCTGTGAACGCGTGAAGCGTTGACGCGGCACTCGTGCGCGTCTGCTCTGGTGCAAGCCGTCCTAAGCCCGTGCCTTGGACTCCCCCAGCCGTGGGGTGGGACCGCGTGGTCTCAGCATCCCCTGCTCCGGTCCTTGGCAGTTCGCCTCCCTCCCTTACACCCCCCGCCGGTGCCGCATCCTTCAGACGGGTGTCTTTGGATCTGTCTCCCGCATGCATTCATGCTCCAATCTTGCCTAAGCCGTGTAAGGAGCAGCTCGGCATTTCCTGGGCGGATTCCTGCTTGAGCGGGGTTTGCTCCTCGCCTGGCACTTGCACCAACGGGC
>NW_010511868.1:817-1118 GCF_000687285.1 Phaethon lepturus
GGTCCCCCCTGGGAGGCACGGCGGGAGGGGAGGCAGCCGTGGGTGGCTGCTTCGCACAGCTGGGATGCTCCGGGGAGGTCTGAGGGACAAGTGTTGGCTTTGTCATTGCTTTTTCTGTCCCTGCCCCTTTTTGTCGTGAGCAGGGCAGAGCAGCGTGCCCACTGTGCCTGCATCCTGGTCTGTGTCCCGGTCACGGGACTGACAATACTCACCTGACCCAGCGAGTGCTTTAATCCACCGTTCGTACAAATATTACCCTGGGCCTTTGATAAGCCCTTTGGTCTGTTTGTTCTCGCTCACT
>NW_010511869.1:0-2506 GCF_000687285.1 Phaethon lepturus
GGGTGTCGGATCGGTCCCGTTTGCTGGGGTCTGGCCAGCAACATGGAACTGAAACGAGGCTTTGGGAACATTAAACCCATGAGAAATTGCTGACAAGTTTTCATAAGAATGGAAGGAAGGGGATTTTTTTTGCCGGGGTTTACAGGCAAGCTTTCTGGGGGGATGTTCACTTATTCTGTCCTAACCAAAACATCTCTGTTTTTCCTGACCAGCAAGGCATCTTATTTGATTTTCAACTGAAACACTTAAAAAAACAAGTGAAATATTTTTTCTCCCCCTCTTTCCTCTCCATTTCCCCCCTCTAACAGATACAAATGGGGTTTATGGGGAAATGCCCCTTACAGCCATCACAGCTGCTCCTCCTGGCAGCCCCAGAAGAGAAGCCAGGGCTTGAACGGAGACAAAACCGGGCTGTTTCTGTGTCCCCTCTGCCCTGGGTCTCCCGCATTACCTGCCCCCGTGCTCGCTGCCCTCCGTCACCCCGTTTCATAGCTGGAAAAGGCCACTTCACCTGACTCCTCTTGCAATACTGGCATCCTTCTCTGTGGCAATGGCTGTCTGTCTTTTCTTAAAATAGGAAACTTGAGATTCCATAGTCCTACTAGAAATACGAACCATTTAATGATAGAGACAGTGACGGGAAGTGATGGAGTAAATATTGCTTTCCATCACCTTACATCTGAATTGCACCATGTTTTTTAAGAAATCACATCTCACCCAGCTATTTGAGAGATTTAGGAGATGAATTACTGAAAACCAGCAATTAAAATCATCGGACACGTGAAAGGCCAGGTTATTTATATGTAGTTGCATTAGACATAGGGTGATTAAGGAAAGATTAAATGCCTATGTGTATTTATACAGCAAAGGGCTGTTGCAACTAATTACTAATCCATTGGCCACCCTGCTTAGCTGCTGTTGCAAATGGATCACGCCAAATCCTAAAAACCTCATACCCAGGCGAGCGTTTCTGTTGTGCGAGGTCATTTCTGGGGATGGTGTTGTAACAGAAACCTAAATACATCTGATAAACGTCACGGGCGTAAACGGGGCGTCGGGGGGAGCCCACGCTGTCGCAGGCGGTGCTGCCCCCTCCTTGGTTGCTCAAGGACGAGCGTGGCGTTTATTGCTGGAGGGATGATTCCCAGGGAAAGGAAGCTGCTTTTGCTCGCTTTGCCTCATGAGCCCTCCTGAGCGCTGTTTTCTCTGATCTGTATCCATAGCTGAGCCTGGATTTAATTGAATCCAGTCTCCTTTGATGCCCAAGGGGGTTTGTTCCGTGTGTGGGAATTTTCCTCTTCTGGAGAGAGCAAGGTAACAGCCAGCGCTTGAAAGCGTTGCTTCAGCCCGGGTCGTCTAACATGGTTTCACGAGCCGGAGCAAGAAGCCCATCTGCTGTTTTTTCTTGCAGTCCCTCAGCCCCTACGCCTGCCTTCCCCCTGCCTCCGCGCCTGCCCCCACGCCTGCGCGGCCCCTCGGTTCCCACAGATCCCAGCCGGATTCGGCGGCTGACCTGCTCTCGGCGCTGAGCCAAGAGGAGCGAGACCTCATCGAGCCCGTTATAGCCTTGGGCTACCCCACCCGCAAAGCCATCCTCACCCTCCAGAAGACCGGACGGCAAAGCTTAAGTCAGGTTGGTGGAGCTGGCACGGGGCCGCGGAAAGCTCGTGGTAAAGAAAAACTTGATTTTTCGTAGAGAAAGGGATGGCTGTCCTGCTTAGAGTGAACTTCTGACGGCCTTGGGTCTCCCACTTTGGTATCAGACCTCGGTTGACAGGGTTTTCCATGAGATCAGACGTCTGCACTTTTGCTGTAATAAAATAGCAATGAGTCGCCCTCAGCGAGTAATAACGTCCGGGTAACGTTATCTGTTCAATCTGTTGTATGGAGCATGGTGTCCTTTTGAAGTACAAATTTTGCCCCCGTATATGGAAACTTTTTGCACATCATTTTTTCCCGGCTGTTAGATTCGTATGATTATTGCCATGGCTCATCCTGTCAGAGCGGGGCTGTACAAATACCTCGGAGATTTGTCTGGGCTCTCTCCAAAACACAAGCTCCCCTCATTGGAGCAACCAGGGACTCCATGCAAGCATTGCGGCTGGGTCCCAGAGCTCTTTTCCTGAGGAACCCTGTATAATAACCTGGAATTTATTGAAAATAATTAATGTACAACCTCTTCCTACCCCTGGTATCTGAGTACATCACAGCTTGCGGGGCTGCATCCCAATTCCTGAGGTCTCTGCTTGTCCAGACGAGCCTCCCGGGGTCCAGGTGGGCTCGGAGCATCCGTGCCATGAGGAATGCTGCTGGCTCTGCCCCTCTGGCTTGGCAAGCTTGGGGCTGGACCTGCCCACCCCAGTGGAAGGTTTAATAGGGCTAAATTATCCAAGTAGCCTTTGCAGAGAGAGAAGGGGCTTGATCGCAGCTTAGCAAGAGGGGTGTCCACTGGGCTGTCGTGCCAGGGAGCAGGGGCAGACCCCGGGTGTGAGCAGGCACGGCACCG
>NW_010511870.1:0-12696 GCF_000687285.1 Phaethon lepturus
GGGCGGCTGCACAAACGGGTGGACGGACGCACACGCAGGTGTGGGTGATGAGGGTGATTCCAGTGTTTTTCAAGACACTGGAAATGTCGGTCAGGGTTTGGATTCCTCAGACCACCAGCAGTGGGGGGGTCCCTCCGCTGCTGGGGCGAAGCGGGGGGGGCGGAGAGCTGCTCCCCCTTCCCTCGGGGTGCTTCGCTCTCTCCCATCTCTACAATTAGTTACTGCCCTTGGGTCGCTTCTTCTGCGCCCAGGAGGCTGTTGTGCTTCATAAACAAACCGGAGTCACGGTCTAAATACTTTTGTGTGGCGTCTTGTAACACCCGCCATGGCTGTAACCTCAAAACGTATGGGGTAACCTTGTCGTTAAGGCAGTCTGTGTAATGAGGAACAGTGTTTGCCATCAGTCTTGCTGTTCCTCGCTGTGTCCTCAGGTTCTAGTGGTGGTTGCGTGGTGCTTTCCCATAAAGAAAGGAATGCATTTAAAAACCTGGAGGAAAATCAATTTTAAAACCACGCAAATTGTTGGAGGGAATGGGCTGCTATAAAACTCAAAATTACTTTCAACTCCCTTTTTAAAGTAGAACAGATTTGAAGTAGAGGATCATGTTTAAAGCAGTTTGAGAGTGCATCGCCTTGTCTGAGATATTCTATGGCTTAAATTATAGGAAGAAGGAATCCGTACATGATGGTGTCCGGATGGTAGAGTAGTTGGGGTTCGGGCTAATCCACAGATAAACAGATTTCAGATAAATGAATACTAGATTTCAGTCTGTGGTTTTGCTTAGGACTTAGATTATTTTTGAAGTACTTTTCTCTGTTGCAATTTTTAGCTGTTTTGAACCTTTTTTGAAAGAAAAGAATCCATTTTGTCAAAGCTTTGGATCAAAGAATCGAAGTAGAAGCAACAGATCAAAAAGCTCATACCAGACATTGAGCAAGACACGTGGGAGTTTGACTTCTTGGATATGTAAAGCCTGGATTTACTGAGAAATTGTAATTATAGTTTTGCCACGATGACACACAGACGCTGTAGCTAATGTGTCAGCAATGCTATTAGAATATGCTCTCATTTTGAATAGTTCAATTTAGCATAGTACAACATACCTAGTATATCTAGGAAACATGCTTTTCAGGTGTGAGAGTGCATGACTGAACTGCTGGAAAGATAGGAATTTCAGCAGTTATGAAAAGATTTTCAAAGCTTATTATAGCTAAAGCTGGGACGGCTTGGTGCCAGGCAGATGTTTGCCATTGAAGAGCAGGGAGCTGCTCCTAGATGCACGGGGGCAGTGGAGAGTGAAGGGTTATTGAGGATGGGCTTTCAGGAAGACTTCTCATCTAGTTGCGATGAGCTGAACTCCTTTTTCCCCCACCTTTGAATGTCTCCTTGTCAAAGGGGCTCTTCAGCCCTGAGGAAGGTGCTCCAAGTAGGAAGGGGTTGAAGGCTGCAAACATGGTGTGCGGCTGGCCTCCTGCCCGCGGCCGCAGCAGCCAGAATGTGATGCTTACAGGACTCTGGGCAGTTTCACTGCTTTTCTTAAGGATCCCTCACGCAACCAAGAAATCCTCGAGCGCAGGCTGTTTCACACCATCAGCTGGAGCTGCTGTTGCATGCTCCCTGCAAGATGGAAGATGTTCCCTTCCCCTTGCAGCCCGAGCAGCAACAGCCTGGGCAATCCACGCCACGCTCTGCTGGCCAGGGATGAGGGTCCAGGGTCACCCTCGGGTGGAGGGTGAGGACGACAGCCTTGGAGTCTGCATGCTCCTCATCGTTTTCGGGAGAGTGGGGAGGCAGAAGGTGCCATTGGCAGAGTTAGAGGCTGGAGAAGAAAGTGAACTGCTCTGCAGTAAACCCCTGGCTCAGCAGCTACGCTGAATAAAGGAGAGATGGTCTCTCTCCTCATCCTTTCAACGTGGAGACCATTCTGAGAGCTGGGTGGGAGCACCAAACCACCCACTAGCTGGAGGCTGGTGCTGGAGCGAGCTCCCCACCACACTCTGGGAAGCCTCCTTCCTGGAAACCCTGGCCACATCCCAGCAGCTGGGGTGGCAGAAGAGTAGAATTCCATTTGTGCTTAGCAGTTCTCCCATCTCTCTATCAGCTTTAGCACGCTCAGACAGGCTGTTTTACTCATCTGTCTGGGGTATTGCTGGGAAAACTTAGGAGGCCTGATTTTGTTCTTTATTTTGGGTGGTGTGTATCAGGTTTTTTTGCAGTTACAAACACCAGACCCTCCCTCTGTGCAACTGGGAGAGCATGACAGATGGATGTTTTTGAGCTGGACGCTGAGTAGGGGTTTATTTTATTTTGAGATAAGTGCTCAGGAAGGACTTTACGGAGGTGTGTGTGAGTACAGAGGGAGCAAAGCAGTGAAGAATTAGGCCCGCTGTGGGCAGGCTTGGTACACACTTCCCCCATCACGGGAACTCAGCCGTCATCGGCAGCAGCCACGTTATTTTGGTTCTAGGCAGAAATTGCCAGTCCTGCTAAATTGAGAGTGGGCTCAGTCGCTCACCCTACTAAAGGTTCAGATGAACCTTGCATCCTGAAGTTAGCTTTTTTGAATTGGATGGGTTTAGGACTCTGGTCCTAAGAGGTAAAAATACAGCAAGTCGCATCGCCACCTTGGCCCCTGCTCCCAGGAAGAGGATGCTCAGGCGACATATCAGGAGAGGCTATGCAGGGTCGTTCAGCCTTGCTGCTGTTCTCTGTGACGGTGCTGCAGGCACGAAAGAGTCCAGCAGTGATTCATCAGGAATCCTTGGATCTTGGCTGATACCAATCAATCCTGCTGGGCTGCCAAAATAGATATGGCCAGAGCATAAAATAGCTAATAAAAACAAAATCCTCCATGGAAAATTCATTCTTCAGGGTATGAGGTTCCAGCTGCCATGTCAAAGTGAAGCTGAGAGGGGAAAAAGTTGAGATTTTCTAGCTTGAAGGAGGGGAGGGGGTATTATTGATCTCCTCTCCCAAGTCTCTCCAATCTGTTCGTTTACTCCATTTCACGTAAAGGATTCGCATCATGGTAACCTTGATTTATTATCTGATTTCTTTTTTGAATCAACCTCTCAAAATTGTGCACTGGCTTGAACCTGCAATAATAAACCAGCACAGTTATTCCTTCTTATCTCCAGCATGCATGTAATGCTTTCTCTGCTGTGTGTACCCGACTCATTCTTGCAGACAGATGGCAAGGTGAAATTTAGAAAAAAATTGCCCTCTCTGATTAAGAGTATAGGACTGGCAGAGTTTTCACTCCATTCAAGAGCAGAGCAGAGAAGGCGTGACAGGACAGGATGCTGTCTTGTCATATCCACGTCAGGATGAGACTCCAGACAGGTACTATACCAGCTGTGGCCTACAAGACCAGGCAATGTCTTTCTAATGCTCAGAATGGCAAGCTGGAAGACTCCCATGTAGCAGCCTGTTGCAGAGGCTTGGCCTCCAGAAGTAAGGAAGGCAGACATGGGTTCTAGCAAGGGTGCAGGACACAAATTGTTAGTCAGGTAGGGCTGGATGAGGAGTCTGGGTCTAGCCCTAAGCAGGAATTGATGAATAAGCCTTAATGTACTTGGAGTAGCCTTGAGAGATGCTGCGGAGAGCTTTGACTCATAATTTATAGGAATAGGCTATGTGGGTATGTGGACATCGTTACATTGGCACATGTGTGTGCAGGCTGGAGTGGCTTGTGTCACTTTAGCTGTACTAATTAGTTACAGTAGTCATCTCTGTGTTTAGACAAGCCTAAAATCAAGGGTTATGTTATCATCGTGCCAGAAGTCCAAGGGCTGCTCTTAATTCTCTCAGTGAGTGAAGGTTTTTATAAAATAAAGCCATACAGCTGTGATATTTGCTTGGATTTGCATCTCCCAAGGTGGAATAGTAGAAATTATTTGTGAGCTGAGATCACCAGCAAAAATATCCCCTGCAGGAGGAGAGAGAGAGGGGAGCTTCTGGCTATATTTTAATACTCGTTAGGCAATGCTTAAATATCTTTCCTGAATTATTTAAATGAAAGAGTCAGACTTTACACCTGGGAGTAACTGTGTTGGTATCTAGACTGTAGCCTACTCCCACTGGAGTCAAGTGTGACAAAGGTTTTTAAGGGATTTGGCTACAGCAAAAGTAGCTCTTCTATTGTAGTCCTAGTTTACTCAAATTCTCCTGCTGCCACAGATCTGGGAAGCCCCTGCTTCCCAGGAAAGCAGCTTTTCATGCATATACTGCTGGTTTTCCCCCTCCAAAACCCATTTGTAATAATAAGGTGCTCTCTTTCCTGGGCATTAGTGAACCATTGAGTCAGGCATGTGAGCCCAGTGGCCCCCAGGTCACAAAGGGAGTGCTTGGTACTGAAGCGGGGGGTCGAACCTACCTTGTTACCCACTCATCTTCTTAGCAAGCCAGTGGTATCCAGGGCTGCGAGGGTGTGGAGGAGCGCCAAAGATAGTGTTTTAACAGCCTCAATGTCTTTCCACTGTAGCAAGTCCAGGGTTGCATCACAGCCTTGTTCTCCTAAGAAGATGGATAAAGCAAAGGAGGATTTGATGAATTCTCTGGGTAGGAGCCCCAACCCTCGTGATACCAGCAATGAGGCTTCATGCTGGGACTGCAGTCCAGGAATGAATTTGTTGCTTCCCGATAGCTGCAACCAGGGGCCAAAAAAATACTCAGCCTTTAGACAAAAGACATTTTATGCTGATGTCCTCACTCCAGGAGCCTCCAACATCTCGAGGGTAAGTGCAAAGAGCAGTTCTTTTTTTACCATTGTCCCTCTAAGATGTAAAGACCTATAGTACACCCAGTACAGAGAAATCCAGCTTTCACCCCAGGCCTTAGCCCTTCATTTTGGTCAGAGGCCTTTGTGCAAGACCTTGGCCCTTACAAAGTGAAGCCATAAGGATCTTCCTGATTGTAGTTGTGCTGCCTTCCTCAATGGCCGATGCTATCACTGCCATCATGATGTTGCCTGGGTTTAGGGTGCCAGCATGGCAGGACAGGCATATGATTGTGACTGTAGATGGTATTTTGAAGTAGAACCTTAATGACTGCCAACTTCATCAACCACCAATCCACGTTTTGAGCTGAGATCAGGCTGCACTCTGCTGACAAATCTGCCTCTCTGTGCATTGGGCTGAAGTTTCCAGGTATTTGTGCCTCTGAGCCTTTTCTGATCATTATTCACAGTCTCAATTGTCCCTAAAGCTCTGGTAAAATCAGTCTTACAGTCTCACTTTCTCTCTGGACCTCTATAACCCATCCTTCCACTGTGCTACAACTGTGCTTTGTTATGTCTGACACTTCCCTCACATGCTGCATTTCAGGATGTTTGTGCTGACCCCCAAATGTACCATGCTTTGCTAAGACAGGCGGACCTCGAGCAGCACACCCCTAAAGGTAAATATACTGAGAGGAAACCTGATGTGGCAGGAGACGGGGCCATAACTCTTACGGTTGCTTATAGTGAGCATGCTGGGAGCTAGGCTCATGACTCCAGGTCAGTGCTCTGCTTTCGTTCTCTCAGTGCCAGGAATGGTGCTGAGCTGCTTGAATGTCCCATGAAAAGTGAATTTCATTTAGAGGTGGAACAAAGTGTTCTAACTGGGTGGTAAAACCATGCTCCCTTTTCGCCTGGATATCTCCCCCCAGGGTTCAGGGTAGGCTGCATTGCTGCCTATGGGGGTTCGGTCCCATGGGCCATGTGCCAGGAGAGCACTGAGTTTGCATGCGTTGTCATTGTGTATGGAGCCAGCACTGCCCCTTCACAGCTGTGAGAGCTGTATTCAGGATCCAGGTACCCGTAGGTACCTCTCTTATTTATTCATTCTGCATCCAGCTGTGCTGCAGTGCAGCTTGTTCTCCCTAGACGCAAGGGGTCTTTGTGTATGCAGAGCTGCTGGTCCCACCTGCTTACTAGAGCCTGTTGTATCATGGATGCTCAAATACAGCAACCGAGCATGGTTGAAAGGTTTGCCAGCACTCTCCTGGCCCCTAGAGTGCTCTTGGGAATATGGATCACGGGCTGGCAGCAGGTGGGGAGAAAGTGTGCATGTGAGAGGATTTTAGTCTTAGAGAGCGATGGTAACTATATATACCACCTTCCTGTGCTTAGAAGTGACATTTATTTTCATGAGTGAGGACAAATGACTGCATCCTCAAGTGAATCTTGACAAGCTAGACTCATCCCTAACAAGTGGAGACAGATCTCTATTTATGATCTGCTGCTTCTTCAAGGGGAAAGAAGCTATCAAGCTGGAAATGTAAATGCAAATGAAACGCTAAGTATTGACATAAATAGTTGATAGTGCACAAAGTGCCATAATGGATGGGACCACGGATTTCGCAACAATGAAGTGACGAAATTGGAACAGCTGTGCTCCCTGACAACAAATATAAATCAGGGCCATTCTGCAGAGACCCCAAGCAAGAGAGATGCGTGAGGCTAAAGGAGCTGTAGTAAACCCTCTGCATTTTAGGGATTCCTCAAATTATTGTAAGCATGCACGTTGGTTTGGACAATGGAAATGTTTAGGATCATATTTGTTCCAGGCTTGGAGTCCTTCGTAAGAGAGGGGAGTAGAGAGAGAGGAGCCAGTTCAGTGACTATTTCCTTTAGTCCCTAAGCAGGCAATGAATAGCTAGGGGGGTTATGTCAGGGGCCATTTAAGAAGGGCAAGGGAATGACCTCTCGCAGGACCCTTTCTGTACCTGATCATCCCGAAATGTGTCTGGCTTCAGCATTATTGGCTGCTCTGCACAATTGCTTTGAAATCAAGGGGGTACATCTATGATGCAAGCAGAAGCACATAGAGCGGGGTGAAGGATTGGGTCCAAAGCTTGACATCCAAAATACCTGCTTACGAGCCAGAACCTTAAGTTTCTCCTTGGTAAAGTGTGAAAGTTCATCAAATGAAAAGCTTTCTCACCACTAAAATCTATTTTTAGCTCAATGCTTAGCTCTGTCTAGGGAATAGTGCTTTTTAAAGCTTGCATGCAATTACTTAATTTAGGTTAAGCTTCAAATTCCCAGTTTGCTGCTGTTCTATTATTTGCGGCTTGTTTAGCAATATAAACAGTTTAGTTTATTTATGGGGCAAATGACATGGTTTACTTTCTGCCAGTTCTTGGAAATGTATATTTCTTGCTTACATTTCTTGCAAATTTCCATTGAAAACATTTGGCCAAATCATGAGATTGTTAGCTGTTTAACTCAATTTTTTCTCACACCACTGCTGATGTGAGTGGGAGGTTTGCTTGAGCAAAAACTGGGGAGAGGTTTGTCCCAAGAAAGGTGTGAATAGGGACTTCAGCACATAAAGATGACCTGAGCAGCTTGTGCTCTCCTGCAATATTCATAAGCCCTTTGTCACCATCTTGATTGAGTTCCTCCCAGCTACAACTGACTCTTTGTCTCAGGACACCGTAGGGAGGCAGGGGAATCCCACCCCTTTCTGAGAGTGAGGGAAGCCATGCACTAGAGACAGTAACTTGCCCGAGATCATGTAGAGAGTCTGCAGCAAAGCTGGGAACAGAATAGAGCTCCATAGAGCCAGGTCAGTGTCCTACCTCCTAATAAGGTGGCTAACAGTAATTCACAGTGGAGGCTTCTTCTATGCCATCATTTTGATACTGTAAAACCATAATGACACATTGCAGCAGGAAAAAAGGTCTTCCTTTCTGTTTCCCATTTGATGTGTGCTTGCTTTCTCTCACAAATCTAGTAAAGTGACTTCTGCAGACAACCCAGGAGACAGCACAGTCCTCCTGTGTGTGTCAATGTAAAGTAGAGTGATATCTGGTGTTTTCGGATGCATGTTTCTCTTTGTCTCTTAGTCACAACCTTCAGGATGCCTGAGGACTTCGGAAGTGTCCTGGATAAGCAAGTGATTGGACCAACCACTGAGAACCTCTTCAAATCAGATTTCCCAGTACAATCACTTAAACCAAAAGTGCAGATTCCTTTCCAGGGGCTTCCAGGCCAGTGCCCTCAGAAGATTGAAGTAGAGAGGTAAATAACCAGAAAGTGGCTAGAGACATATTTATGGAATGGACGCAGCAGATTAGGGTGTTGATTTTTGCTTTCAATACATGACATGTCAAATCTTCTGGAAAATACTATCCTGTAAGGCAGTGGTCTCCAAAGTAGGGTGTGCGCATTGCAGAGGGTGCGCAAGACAATACCAGGATGCGTGAAGAAAATTTTTTTTTCAAATAATGTTTATTTAATCTTTTTTCTCATCCTTTTTTAATTTCTATTTTTGTATATGCTCTATAATGTGCATAATATATTAGTACAGTAGTACATGTATATTATTTATAAATTGGACTAGATGATTGTTGTAGGTCCCTTCCAACTGAACTGTTTTATTCTATAAATGAAGAAATAGACACGTATGCAGTGTGTGCTTAAAAACTTTTTTTACTGATAGGGGTGCACAATCAAAAAGTGCATTTCTAGGCATGGGAGCCCTTCTAGGTGCATTAAGTGGTTGTTTTCCCCATTCGATTCAAAACAGGAGGAGACGGCTATATCTTACCTTTGATATTGCTCAGCTCTTAGCCAGCAAGGGGATAGACTCCAACCAGCTGATGCCAAGGCACCATGATCCTGACAATATGCCGACTATTGAGGAGAAGAAAGATCCTGTCTTTCCCATCTACCTCCCATTAAAGGTAAGAGAGTGTGTTTGCCACTTGTGATCTGTCTCATTGCTTATACCACAGGATGTTTCTGAGAATTGCAGGACACTTAGCCATCATTGATACAACAAGTGATAAAACAAAGAAATGCTTTAGAGCAGGTTTGGGTCCAGAAGGATCTCTACAAGATGCTGAGCATCTTCTGCAAGGTGTCCACAACTTCCATCAGAACTAATAATCCTTGAGGGTTCTCCTTACTGTCATTTGTGTCTCCAAAGAAAAGATGTTGTCTCATGTTTCCTTCCAAATGCACTAGTCAGCAGTATTATTGCACAAGACCTCTCCAGGTGGTGGTCTGCACTCTGTAGGAAAGCACTAGGAGTACAGATATAGCTGTTTGGGAGAAGATTGTTGATCAAAGATCAGCACAGCTTTTGCACCTGGACTGTTGTCCATTTTTGTAGTCCATTTAGGAACTGCATGTTAATTTTCCTCTCATTAAATTTTGTATCATGTATTTTCTTCTCTCTGAAGTAAGACTTCATTTCACTCATGTCCTGGCTTTTTAGATATTTGACAATAAGGAGTATGACTGTCGAACGCCAGAAGAGTGGATCTCGCTAGGACTGGAGCCAGGATCTCATGATAGAAAGCCAGTGCCTGGAAAAGCACTTTTACCTACAGATGATGTACTTGGACATGGTAAAACTTGAATGGGTTACTGCACAAGCAAGGCAACGCTAACAGCTACAGGCCCATTCAGCAGAAGGGAGCATGTAGATTCAGATGAATGCAGCTCTGAATAGCAGAAAAGCAATATCTCATTCTGACCAGGCTCAGGCAGTCAGAGCAAGAGACCAGGGATCTCATCAGCTGTCAGTCCTGCCCTGGACTGACTGTTTCCACTTTTTTAGAAGTAGCCTCTGCCTTTTGCCCTCCTATTTCTGTGCCTGGAAGTCAGTACAGTCAAAATTTCACTTTATTAGCATGTAGGTATATCATGAAGTTAGTTAGCTTGCACGCAGTATGTTCTCCTGGATTTCACTGCAAGTGCAGCATCAGAAGTCAAGTTCAGACTGCAGTGAAAATCCAAGTAGTAAAGCTGGGGCAAATTAAGTGATGTGGACATTGTTTTCCTGTCACTCGGAGCCTTCCCAAAGAGATGGCATGACTAGGTTCAGCTGTACTGGTGTCCAGTTGTGGCTGCTGCTCATATCAACACATCTGCACTAGATTTAAAGAATAAAAGCTAGCATGCATACTGACTGCAGCACTGGGGCAACCTCCAGAGGCTTGTCTGTGCAAAACCTAAGCATAAAACATAAGCTGTGTGGATCCTTGGGCAGCCAGCATGTGATGGCTGAGTTCTGCCTGCAGCTGGCTTGGGGAACACCACACCTGATCACTCCCCAGGTTGAACGGACTGTTCTGCACACCAGCAGTCAGACCCTCTGGGCACTGGGGAAGGTGAGACTACTGGCATCTGTATCGTGCCAGCACTGTTGCAAATTCCCATAGCTCATACCCGTGGTTAACAGCATTCCTTCTCAACTTCAGTATAATGCTATCCTGACCTGTATCTATATTGATGTTGATATAGATATGTATCTGTCTGGTTAGCACCTCCCAGCGTTTAAGAGAATCTGAACATTTAAGAGTTAGATGCTCTGGGAATGAGCCAGAGAAATAATAGACTGGGGGAGAAGGTACAGGGTTTTACACCCACTCCCAGTTAAAAGAATGAAGACTCATGTGGAGGGTGACACAGGGCTAAAGCCACACATGGAAAAGGAGAAAGAGATCCCCACAAAGCCCATGTGGGTAATGAGGGATCCTGGATCAAGGGGTGAAGAAATTGGAAGGCAGAGGGGTCCCCATGTACGGGCTGAAAGAGGACGTAGGTGCATATGGGGCCCAAATATAAGACTATGGCTGCAAAGACTGAATGGGAGTGCCTGAACTGGGAGGTGGGAGGATGGTCCACAGGGAACCCACAGAGGTAAGAGGAAGAAAATTGAGGGCTCTGGTGAGTGCAAACAGTTGGAAATGCTAAGCTGTAAGACCTGAGTTCATTATTTAGTTGACTGCAGCAGAAATTATGTGAGATTGACCAAGATTCAAACTAGTAACGGATTTGACTGTAGCATCATCACTCTGATCAGGAAAGTCCATTTGCTGTAGCCTCCAAGGGAGTGGACTAACGCTTTTTAATCCTTGATTCTCTCAGAGGACCCCAAAAGCCAGAACTTAATCTACAAGTGGATTGATGTTGGTGTTCTGGATTATGACAAGGAGACAGAGCTCTACTTGGTCCATAAAACAGATAAGAATGGGCTGGTGCGGGATGAAGAAGGGAGACCCATCCTCAATGGAGGAATAACTCCAGAAGGTGTGTTTCAAGTAAGGCCTTTTGGGACCTGGCATATACTCTGAGGGCCAGTTTATTACCCACGCTGGTCCTGGGTAGAGATGGGAAGGGTGTCAAGAAGTCATTTAATTCCTCTCCTTGTTAACACTCTTGACACATGTCTGTTTAACCTGTCCAGAAAAACCTCCAGGGAGAGAACTCCACACCTTAATATGACAACCTATCTGAGGCCTTCCCTTTGGAGATATGTTTCTTTTTTCTCTGTCTCCCATCTTTCCTGCCTTCAAGAAAAGTTAAATTTTAGTCTTTCTGGGCCAATGCCATTTTGAGGGGGAATGTGGGCAGATTAAGATGAAGTACTCCCCTCTTGAAAGGCTTAGAGATGCTGCTAATTCCATGCTCCTTGTCTCTTGCTGTCCTCAGCTTTGGTCTCTCATTTTGATCTCCAGTAAGCCAGCCCAATTATATTGTCCATCAAAAAGCTGCTGTCAGCATTGCAAGCTGTTCTGAGTTTTGTTTTCCCTGTGACTCTTGTAAGCTTTACTTTCATTTTCCAGGAAGAGCCCCATTGTTGTCATGTCAGTACTGGGTGCCACGAGTTTGCCTGCTGTTTCTGGCCGAAGATCCCCAGGTGTTTGCACAGCGGGTAGTTTCTGCCAACAGCTTGCGTAAGAAGACACAGGCATTGCTGCTATATCACCTGTATGTGGACTGCATGCCCACAGATGGACTAAATAGCATCAGTGAGAAGAGCCTGCAGAGAATGAAGCTGTTGGCTATGCACACTCCCAAACTGAACAAAGAGAAGAGGTAAAGCATCAAGTACATGTCTGGCGACTCAACCTTCAGTCCATTAACATTGCAGGACTTCATAGGGCTACAAAACAAGTGGCAATGGAGACAGCATCCAATCCATAGACTCGTGGATCTCATCTGCCTTCCAGCCTCTGCACATACATACCACCCTCTTGCCCAGAATGTCATCAGAACTAGGTAGGACAAAAGCTGCAGGGACACACGTACAGGGTGGATGATCTGTCAGCGTTCCTAGATGAAGTAGATGTACTTCATATGCAGATCCACTGAGCCATCCTTACACCTGCAGTTAAGTGGCCTTCAACAGCAAGAAGGTTGGACAGAAATGGCATGGCTGACCTTGCTGTCTCCCTGTGCTTTCAGGGAACAGATCAGTCATGGCTGCATTGATCTACAGACCGCCAGTTGTCTCCAGAGACTTGGCTGTTGTCTGCTGATGACTCTTCTACCTATTAGCAGCTGCTTAATCAAAAGATCTGCACAGGGTGAAGCAAACAGAACAGGAGATCTCCACCTGGATGTAATGGAGTGTCTCTTTGAGATGTGGTTCATATCAGGAAAGCGTTTTAAGAGTTCCTGGGCTGATGAATCATGACCTGGTGTCACTGGGAATCAGCCATGACTGATTGCCCTGCTCAGAGACAGGAAGGTGTGAAGTGCTGCATGGTCTGACAGCCTAAACTAGAGAGTAGGAGAGTAATTAGTCTCTGTTTGTGAGCAGAAATATAGTCATAAAGTACTCTGCCTGCTTGAGGTGAAGGATGATTTCCCAGGGCAAACAGAGCAGGGATTCAGCACTTACACGCATGTTCTGGCTGAGGAAACTGATGTGAAGAGGTATTCAGCAGAAGGTAGTTAGGAGGCCAGCTCG
>NW_010511870.1:12727-34778 GCF_000687285.1 Phaethon lepturus
GGATAGCCCAACTTTTCCAGAACTGCCAGCTAGCTTCCTCAATTCTTGGTTATTTCCCCTTCCCTCTGTAATGCTTCTGCTCAGTGGAGATTTTGCTTTGAAAAGACACTGGAGAAGGCTGCAGTCCTAGTCCCAGGTCCCCACTTGCCTCTGTCATTACATGTCCAGTTGATAGCATTGCTGGCTGCTTCATTGTCCACACAGCTCTCCTTATGCATTCAGTAGTGGGTGAGCTTCTAGGTTAGCAAATCCAAGAGGGAGGGAGTGAAGGGTTGGGTTTGCAGTAAAGCTACAGACATACTTCTGCTCAAACACCATGGGCTATAATTTTTTTCCATGTCTTGTAACAGAGTATTAGACCATATGTGCTGCCTGGAGAAAGAAGTGAAATTAGACTATGAACACACCATGAACAGGATCAGCTTTGACAAAGTTGTCACTTCCAAACCTCAGATGTTTTCGTATGTCACCCTGCCAGACAAAGAGGAGAAGAAAGTACCAGAGAAAGGTACGGGACACAGTGAAGCAGTTTGAATTCAGCATGGTTATAGGGCCTCTTGTCTTTGATAGGATTCATGCTTTGTTGTAGAAACTCTCAGGTTCATGTTAATGATTAGAGCTCATAAGGGGCAGCAGCAGGAGATTATATGAGACTTTTGAGTATGTCTGCTCTTTTTTAGGGTATATTTGCATGTTCGTGTTACCTCAGTATAACACATTACCATCCATCAGCTAAGCTGCGGTAACTCTGCAAGTGTACCCTTAATGGCACCAAATGCATGGCAGTGTAATTAGCTTAACTGCCTTCCACTCTGCACTGTGCTAGGGCTGGTCGCCTTCCATTTGCTGTGCTCAGCAGTGGCATACCTCAGGTGTGAAAGGAGGCTCAGGCTCTTTTGAGAGTCCTGAACTGGAGGAAAAGATGGGGGGGAGGGGGGAGCGTTGTATTTTGTGTACTTCAATCTTTCCAAAGGTTGTAATGCCTTGAGGTCGTTCACAAGTGGCCTCTCACAGATGAGATGACTCAGCTGTGCCT
This sequence comes from Phaethon lepturus, assembly GCF_000687285.1. Classification (NCBI taxonomy): domain Eukaryota; kingdom Metazoa; phylum Chordata; class Aves; order Phaethontiformes; family Phaethontidae; genus Phaethon; species Phaethon lepturus. The sequence continues at coordinate 13,764 of NW_010511870.1, forward strand.
TGAAGCCTTAGTGGGAAGATTCTTCAAGTCCAATGTTCTTTCTTATGGAAACTTCATGAGCCAAAGCCAAAAACAAAGGACGGTCAGGCACCAAAATAATCTCCCAGCCCTTAATGGGAGGCTGCAGAAAGTCTCTGTTGCAGAGCAGAGACTCTCTCTTTCATCCAGCCATCTGCTGAAACTGCCACGTGATGAGGCCTATGCATCAGAGGAGAGTCCTTTTCACAAGCACTGTCCCAAAGGGAGCTGTACTCTTCCTCTAAAACAGAAGCTGGGATGGCTATTGCAGGCAATAACATGTTCTTTTCTTCGGTGCCAGGGCTCATCTGGATCCCAGACTATCCTTTTGATGAACAACAAGCAGATTTCAACTTCATCTCACTCCTGACCAGTCCAGAAGTCATCCTTCTCCTTACACAAGTGCAAGATGAGTGCAACAAGGCAGCCACTATGTCTCTGTTTAACTCAACCTTAGCCAAGCATGTCTGCTTGCAGGAGTTTGAACAGATCCAGACCCAGACCTTCACTCAGGTGAGCGGAAGAAGCATGGGGGCGAACACCCAGCATGGCTGTCAGGGTGTATTAGGCGCAGCAGCTGCAGATCAATTCCCTGGAAACATTGTGGGGTGGGGCAGGGAGGAATTTGCCTGTGTGTGTCAAATTTATTGGGATATGGGGAGAATGGGCTGAAAGAGCCATAGCCCATTAGTTAGCATCAGCCCATGCTGACTGTGCTCTTAGTTGTGTGTTGAACAAGTGGCCGCATAGGGCTACAGCCCCTCTTACCTCCTCCTGGTCTCCATGCAGACAGCAGTCTTGGTTGGCAATCAAAAGTTTCCAGCTTTTTTGTTTTTATTTCTCTATCTCTCCAGCTGCAAGGCACAAGAGCTTTGATTCCTCCTGAAGCACTCATGGGGGTAATGCTTTTCCACACTCTTATGTTCTTTATGTACTTAATTAAATTACTCTGCTTGCAATGCCAGCAGACAGACTAGGACAAAAATTTGCAGCTCTGTGGTAACTCTTGCCAGAAGATCTTCATGCCCTCTAAATGAGGGCAGCACATTGCACCCTGGATGTGGACACACAGAGTACCTTTCACAGGGTTATACAGTAAATCAGTGGCAGAGGGCATGTGCCGGTCCTTCCCAGTCCCATGCTGTTTCAGCTAGGCAGTGCTGTCATCCACTCTGTGACTGTGGTTTGCTTTATTACACACAAACAGCAGCTGCCTGTGGAGCAGAAGTGACACTTGGTGGTATTTTAATAAATTAAAACACTGCAGACTGCTGCTGCCCTTGGCTTGGTCCCTTCTTTCTCCTTGCTTGTCAAGAGAAGACAACATTCTGTCCTTTACTTGCTCATCATACTGTGTACACAGTTGAGGGACTTTTTATGAGGGACCCTGACACAGGCAGCTCCAGGGATACAGCTCTATAAAAAAGAGAACAAAAAGGAAACACTGTGTATAAAAAGAAAGAATAGAGCACTCCTGCTTTCTAATATCAGGCGCTCTTTTTGTAAGTCTTTTGTCAGCGAAGGAGAGGTGTGGCCAGGTTCAGATGCCACACATGTGTGCATGGATTTGACAGCTACTGTTTATCTGCCACAGCTCTGAGAGAACAGCTACCTGTCATAGCAGAGAAAGGTCCAGCAGTCCCAGCGAGCAGCTAACCTCACCATACTGCTTTCCCATCCGCCCTTGGAGGATTACACAGCTTGCTTTGTTTCTTTGCCCTAGGTTCAGGTGTTTCTCAAGGATACTTGGATCAATACTCTAAAGACTGCAGTAAAGAGCAACCTGAGAGATGCAGGCGAAGGCTGGTACGACCTGGAACAGAGCCACTGGGATGTCTACCAGATGTCCAAACTGCATAAGCTGATGAAGCGCATCAGATTCATCCTTCAGGACTCTCTGCGCTTTCTGGTCCAGAACTCGCTGATCAGCTTCACCCAGCTTTTGCTGGATGCTTGCCATGGTATTCTGAATTGCTCAGAGGACATGGAATGGGGAGACGACCTCATCAATAGTCCCTACAGGTAAGGAAGGGAGAGGGGAAAAAAGGGTGGAAAGAGCAAGAAAAGTGTAGTGCCGTTGTCTTCCTAACTACTGTCTTTGCAAGCAAACTTTGCACTGCATGGGTGCTTTAGGCTGGGCTGTTCCCCCCAGTCTTCCACCTGACACATTTACCTGGGTCTGGAAGAACGACACAGAACTAGCTGCTCTGTTAGTACAGATTTCAAGTTGCTGTTAGTGGAGGCAGCCCATCAGAACCAAAATCTGCTGCTTTGACATACTGTTCTAAATATTAGCCGCTTTCAGCATTCTTGGGGGAGCAAACAGTTACTACAAGCTTTTTTCTGGAGGCCAGAAAGAAGAATACCAGAAGCCATGGCTGCTTAATTCCATTCTCAGGAGTAGGATCTGGCCTGGGATTTCTAAAAAAAAAATACCAAATTTGGGTTGTCACAGTGTCTAGAATTTTCTTCCCTTGAGTATTGATTTAAGGATTTCTGTCCTGGTGTTAAAAAAGGAAGGTTTGGAAATTGAAAACAGGAAGAAAAGGGAAAAAAATGCTGTCACTCACATGAGACCTTTTACCTTGAAATCAATGAAAGTCTTGACACTGACTTCAGCTGCTTCTGAGTCATGCTAGTAACATAAAAGATTGGGAGATACTGAATATAACTTCTGGAAGGTGCATTTTAGGAGTAGGTTGGAGATGCTGAATGCCTAGTTTGACGAGCATCTGCAATTTTTCTGTAAAGCAGCTCCGATTCTCAACATAAGGTTATGACTTCTGGGGATCCTGGTATGTCATGATTGATGCTTCCTTCACCTTTGATAGACAAGAGTTCTCAATGTCTTTACTGGTAAATTCAGAACACAGTGTTTCACACCTTCATCTGCATGCAACAGTCCTCCTCTCCTCCTCTTTCCTGTCCAGTAGGCATTTTAGTTTCAGCACCAGAGCAATATAGCTGTGTGCCGTTGTCTCAAAAAGCATTGCTGTTCTTTCTTATCTCTTCCCACTGCAGGCCTCAAAGGAACCCACTCTTTGTAACAGACCTTGTGCTAGACAGCAGTGGCATTCACTTCAGCCCCCCTGTGGAGAGCTTTGAGAAGTCCCTCATTTTTCTGTTGGACAAGGGAATCCTGGTGACTCACACTGTCCCACAGCTGGAGAAGGTGAACTCTTCTGCATCAACAGTCATATAGCTGTGCAAGTCTCAGTGCATTGCAGCTTGGCGTAGACACCCCTGAGCTTGTACTGAGGGAGAGAGTTGCAGAAGTAGGTAGTTGGGAATCCAGTTAAATTAATCTGGGCACAGCACTGTGCTAGTGCAGTTCTGTTCTGACAGAATTTCTTCAAGCTCCCCAGCCATGTAGCTATTTTATCTGTTTGCTATCTCTGCTTTGGTGCTGCAGGTTCTGTGCAGACATGTCCTAAGTAGCCTGGTTGCCCTATGTGCACAGCAGCTGGTAAAAGCAGACTCATAAAGGAAATAGCCCCTTTTCCAGTGCTTTCAGTCTGGTGCAGATCTCTTCTGCACATGAATCCTTCTGCCTGTTACTGTGAAAGACGTATCTCCCTAGATCACCCTCCTTTGTGGGGGCAATGTAAAAGTGATAAAACAATTGCTGACACAATGTAGAAGGATGGACTGCATGATTTTCCAAAGGTGCCACTGGTAATTGTCTCACCCCTCTCCTGGGGAGGCATGGTAAGCTCTGCTAGTCCCGAAAGACCTCTCTCCTTCCTCTTCCAGTATGTGTTGGAGAACATGCCTATCACAGGCACACCCTTTTTGGACTCAGTGGGCTTGCATGAACCAGAAGTGGAAGAACTACGTGAGGCTATGCGGTCTGCCATTCAAAAGGCACTGATCCCTCTCCAAGCCTATGCCAAGAGATACGAGAAGTTCTTAGAGCTCAATAACAATGACACCCAGTACTTCCTAAGGTAAGTGGCTTCTGACAAAGGCACCTCTAACCCAAATGGCAAGCCTTTTCAGAAGCTGTTGTGTGGATGTGCGTGAGAATGTAGGACCTGTTCTGAGACCGTGAGTGTGCGTGACGTGCCTCAGGTGTGAGATCAGGCATCCCTCAGAGGCAGCCTTCAGCCACGGGCAATGGTCCATGCCTTTAGAGGACATTGGTGGTGGCAGTAAGAATTCTTCCTGCCTCTGAGAGCAGTCACATTCCTGTCATGTTTGTAAATGTAATTGGAGATATTAATGGCCCTAAAAATGAATCATCCTGTTTGAAAATCCAGTTAGCATACTTGACTCTGACCTCGTTCAAATAGCCTCTGTTCAGGCTGATAGCATTCTGTAGAAAGTAATGTTTTCTTTTGTTTCAGCCTCATTGTTTTCACTGCCAAAACTCTTTGCACCTGTGCTGTCCTTTAGCCTCTGTTACTTTAATGGTCTTCTTTTTAGGCCTCATGTTTTCTCCAAACAGGGGGAATGAAGTACTTTCTCTCTTTTGTTATTCCAACTTAATCAATTTACAAATCCCATCTGACAAGTTCCTGTCTCTCCCCAGAACACACTGAAGTGCCTGCCCTCCCCCAGGGTGCCTCCTGATCTTGCCCTGTTTACACCAGCGCTTTCATTTTGTCTTTCCCTCTCCCCTTGCCTTATTACCTTTCCCATCTCTTTCTTCCACTCCTTTTCCACGGCTAAAATATTTTGTGCATGTACTCCACTCCACACCTACTGTGCTCTAAAACCCATTGTAGATTTGAGTCTGTCCCTTACCTTATTCCCCAGTAATGTTCCTCAGCTACATACCAGTTCCATGTCTTATCGTATACAAATCTTCTGAAACTGGGGGCCTGTCTACACCGCTACATGGGTGTAGCTGCAGTGCAGGTAGGCATAGGCGGCCTGGCTTCCTCTGCTTGGCCTAGGTAACCATAGCAGTGAAGACACTGAAGCAGAGCCTTCAGTGCAGGCTGATCACCCAAATAGATGGGCTTTACATGGGATGTCTTTGCTACTATAGCGTCCCATGCACAGCTTGTGTACTTCACTGGGATACAAACACTCCTCCTTCCTGTGGAGGCATATCTTTGGCTGTAAGGTCTAGAAGGCATTGGTACCCTCTCAGTCTGTGCTTGCAGAAAGTTGTATACATTCAAATAAATGCATGTTTTAATAATAGTAAACATACTTAATTTAATGTCTTGATCCTTTGGACAGGCATGTCTGGACATCCTGCAAACAGCCTGGATGCTCAAATAATCTTAAGGTCTATGTTACTTTTTTTGTTGGTGTTTTTATTTACAGAGACTATGAAGACCAATGTCCTTCTGCCCAGGAGGTGAAGAGTATAGTAAACATGCACTTGGCTGAAAAGGAGAACCTGGACAACACTCTACCTAGTTCTATTGTCATTGGTCCCTTCCATGTCAACATAGAAGGTGTTAAGCAAAATCTGTCCGAAAAATACAAAGCACTTGCCACTTCCATGTTGGACATACTAGCTAAAAACCTCCATTTGCAGGTGGAGAATGTAAGTTACCTGGTTCAATAGATTATCCATCAGTGTCTTGTCTTGTCCTTCTGCTTTTGAAGTCACTGTGTTTATGAAATGGCCAAAAGACAGCAACTGAGGCCATGTTAATGAGGACATTTTAAAGATTGCATCAGTGTGATTATTAAAAAAAATGACTAGAGGGGAGATACGCAGCCTCAACCAAATCAAGTATTAAATATACTTAATAAATTATGTGCCTGAAAGCTGTATCTCTTGAGATGAATTCTTCAAAACCTTACCATCTCATAAAAACTTGTTGGTGGATTGAAAAGATCTGCCTAGTAGACAACTGGAAAGTCCTTCTGCTTGCTCTGAGGATAACTGGAATATAGACAATTGCATCTGCCAGAGAGTTGTCTAAATCTGTTATTGTCATCATTTCAACTACATATCTGCGGTTCCTCTTCCTCTTTGTTTGGCAGTCTCATTCCATTTGAGTTCAAATGAGATGGATGGAGAAAGACTGTGAAAAGAAAAAGGTGGAACAGGACTGGGCACTCAGCACTTTAGACCACCTTCAGAATGGGAAGTGGGTCAATCATGGCAGGTTTTCCAGTTTGCCTATTAGCAATTAATGACTTTTTGATGGTCTTTTCTCTGCTGTGTCTTCTTGCAGATCTGTGATGCGTATAAAGCCGTCAGCTGCAAAATGCATGAGAAACCAAACAGTATCGAGGAGCTGGCTGAGCTGCGGGAGTGGATGAAGGGAGTCCCCGAGCAACTGGCTGTGCAGGAGGTGGGGCATGCTCTCCTTATGGACAGGGGACACCAAGGGAAGTGAGGAGGAAATTTGTCAATGCCATGTGTGGTGTCTCAGAAGCAGAACTCCTCCCCCCACCCCCTTTTTTTTTTGCTTGGATATCTTTGCATGCAATACCATAAGATTCCTGGCTTTGTACTTTTATAATTCCTAAGATCTGTATTTTTAAATACACGTATCATGAATTTAAATATCTGTGCAAAACAAAATAGCAGTTAAGTCTTTTAGGCAATATTTTTATGTATGCCTTTTGCTACCTTCATGATCCATTCTGAATTTGTGTACTGAATAGTTGTCTTCTAAAAATGCATGCTGTTTTCAAGAAAATATTTCTGCTACCAAATGCTCATATTGTTGTTAACATATTTCTTCTAATAGGACATTCTAGTGATGAGTTATTTCAAAGTTATTTGAAGTGTAGGTCCTCTCCCAGCTGAACAAATGGGGAACAAAGGCATCAAGCTGTAAGCTGACTTGTCCATGCCAAGGAAAGAACCTGGAGGATAACACAAAACACTCAATTTCTGTCCAGCACTTTATCCGCTAGGTCACACTTCTTTTCATTCATATAGAACAGAGAGTGATGATGGTGTGATCATTCGCAGAACAAGGGGTTGTAAATCCATTCCCACTGTTTGCACGGCAGAGAAGCAGCCTACGTCCCATTAAGCTTGTGTGACTAACGCCCTTCAAAGGCACCTCATGAAAATGAGGTATACACCAAAGAGCTGGAATCGGTATGGTCTAAAGGTGTCTATTTTTTGTCTCTTTCTCTCACCCTGTGCAGGAACTGATTTGTGAAGTCATGGAAGATTACAAGGTCATGGAGGAATTCCTTTACAATCTTGCCGAAGAAGATTTCAATGACAAGTGAGCAGAAGGCATTTCTCCCACTGTCAAAGTGGGACATTTTGCAGCAATTACCATTCTCAGTGCTTCAGGGACTATGTGTCTATCAGGGGCTCCAGCAGAACTTTTAAGTGCCTCTCAGGCTATATGAGCACTGAATTCTTGAAATGAAGCTTGTAGAGAAGAAGCGTGGGTTCATGCTGCCTTCTGGCCTGGGGCAAGGCAAACTGGTAGCTATTAACCTGTTTAACGTATTAAAGCTCTTTTCTCTTGGTTTTTTTGGGAGACATTTACATGGTCCCAAAGTGCACAATTTAGTCTGTGTCTGAAACTGAATGAACATTTCCAAGGTAGGAACACTCCCAGCATTTTCTTAGGACTAGGAAGGAATACAAACCCTGTATTATTACTGCATTTCTTTTCCATGCAGTCTCCTCTTAGTTTTATCTTTGGCTGTGTTATTCAGATTGGGGCCTTACTATGCCCCTGTAGCAAGAGTCAACTCACAAACACAGCTACACAGCTTCTAAAGTCAGCTCAGCCCTGGAAGCACCTCTCATATGACATGGATTTGGTCCAGTGTGTCTGCAACCTGAGTGAGTCTCTGCAGCATGCTCCTGAAACTAGAAACATGGGATGCACAGTGCAAAAAAACTTACAGAAGGTGCAGGGAAGCAGCTTAGCTCTAGGACAGCTTAGCACAGGTGTAGCTGTATGCCCTCGGGTCCGGCCCTGGCCAGACCTCGCACATGCAGAGCTAGGAGGAGATTGCCCCATCCCAAGGCACTGGGAGAGGTGTGACCTCGAGTGTAATGCTGCAAAGCTCGCATGTGGCATTGCACACAAGCTAACAAGTCCAAGTGGAGTAACGGATGGGCTACGGCTGAGCAAGAACCAAGAAACCTGCCTTGGTATGAGCAACCACGTAGTGCAGCCTTTCCTGTATCTGCATTGCACTCCCCAGGGCACTCTGCAGAAGCCTTGCACCCAGGGCTTCACTCTATCTGGGTTATCCTGGCCCCTCACTGCCCTGCTTAACAGGAGACTGTTGCCCTGAAAAGCCACAAGCCAAGGCTCTGACCCCATTTTTTTCAGTTCCTTATGAATGCATTCAAAGACAGACGTTCCCTCTGGATGCCAACTGTTATTTTGCTGTCTCCTAGCTTTTCAGAAACTTACAGGGTTTGTTCTTCTTAAAAAGGCCCTCCCATTTGAATAACCTAGTCACAAGGACTGCATATCAACAAGAAAAGCTGAAAAAAAAAAAACCGTTTTGTTAAAACCACATGTGTTTCTGTTGTTGTAAAGCTTCCTTGTTTGATGGGAGTTGGCTTTCTCATTCTGTTATTTTCAGCATTTCAAACATATGCTCAAAAAGCTTCTCTCCCTCCTCTTTGTTTGTTTGTTTGTTTGTTTGTTACATCATGTGAATGCAGGTGGGCTGCAAGTTACTGGCCACTGAAAATAACTATGCAAGCTGAGTCCATTCGGCTCCAGCACGTGGAGGATGAAGACAAATTTCGTAAAATCCAGGTCATGGATCAGAATGGCTTTCAAGACAAACTGGAAGAGATGCAGGTATTAAGACAATGACAATAAACTGCCAAGAGAAGGGGGCCTTGAAGCTCTTGTGGTCAGCTGGGTGGAAAACTTTCAGATGAGAATTTAGTCAGATGAGTTTTTAGGTCAATGTGTTGTTGGACCAAAAATTATCAAACACCGCCCCCCCCCCCCGTTTTTTTTTATTGGAAGTTGTGCTTTTGATTAAGAGTTTAATTTTTGTGTGAAAGACAGTACTCTCTGCAGAAATACTGATTTTTCACTGGGAAGGTGTTCATTGAGACACAATATTCTGATTCTTGGTGCTTGGGCAATCTGTGCACCTCCTTTTTCTTTCTTGTGTACTCAGTTCCCTGCAGAGCATCTCCCATGATGCGCTGCCATCAAAGGGGAAAATACATCATTCGGTCATGGAACCCATCTCACGTGAATGACCCTGAAACAATAGCAGAGTTTTGTTGCTGAGTTATCTCTGGTTTCTGCTGAAACAGTCTGAATTTTATTTTTCACTGGAAACTCTTCAATACAGAAAAAAAAAGCCATCTTGGAAAGGCTGTAATCAGGGACCTAGGTTATTTTGGAAATAGCCTCCCAAAATTATAATACCCCAACATTGGATAAAACAACAACACAAAAAAACCCCACAAACAAACAAAACAAAACTACCAAAACAAACCAGAAAAGTTGTTAGAGAAGCTCTGGACATAAGTTATTAAACAATTCTCGGAAACAAACTGAGTGACCTAGTAGAGCTATCATTTTCACTTCACTGGTTCTGTAACTAATGACAGTATAAATTCGGTAGCAAGAAATTTGGGCACAGGCTTATTGCTCCTACTCCTCAGGGATTAACTATTGTCACAGAGATGAAAAGCAGCTGGTTATCGCACTTGCACTGTCAAACACCTGACCAGTTGTTATTGCTTCTCCTCACCACCTTCATTGTGGCCTAACAACAGAACTGGAATTGGACTGGGGGAGGTGAAATTGTGAGAACAAAAATCTTGCCTTTGAAAGTTACAAAGAGCACACCAGGAAGGTGAGATCTCCAGAGGCAGCACTCGGCTTCAGTGCCACATCTCATGCCTGCATTTTCTCTTCCAGCTGACTGTAGGTGGATTTTCCATCCAGGTGGACGTTAACCAAGCTCATGAGTTGGCTAACAAAGCAAGGCAGGTCAGGAAGCAGCTGAAGGAGCTTCAGAATTTGGCAATTCTCTACAACAACAGGGAAAGGATCTTTGGGATGAAAGTTACTAATGTAAGTGTCAGGTCCTGCACCTACAGGACCTTAATCTTTGCTGGGATTTCTAGGTGGTCTGTAGAGCAAATAAGGAGACACAATTCCTCAGGAAGGAATCCTTCATGCTGTTTTGGTTTATCTGATTAACTGCTCTGCAATCTGTAGAGTGACTCTACATCTCTACTAGCACTGCTCCATCACACTACTGTGCTGCAGAAGAGTGGATTCCAGGTGAATGTGGAAGGCTGTTCAGGTGCCTGATATTGCCGCTTCTGTGAGAGACTTTGTGTGCTTGCTGTCAGATCTGTGTGATGTTAACGAGGAAGAATTGGATGGCAAAGGTCTTGAAGCAGCAGTTAAGATGCATCAGTTTCTGTAAGGCCATTACTGCAGTTACATAGACGTGAATGACAATGGTTGCATAGTGGTGTGCTGGCAGGTGGTTGGGCTCAGATTATAGTGTGTTCTTCTAAGGCAACAGTTTATGTAGTTGCAAACACTCATTTTATTTGTAGCAGTTCAGCTGCCAATGAATCACTGTCATCCACGTCCAGCCTAGTCTGGCTGCAGAGTAGAAGTGGAGTTCACGTGATCCTTTCCTACCTCTCAGGCTATGGTTACTTCTCCTTCACTGTAAGGAGCCAAGTTTCGATATGATGTGCAGAGTGTGCTTTCACTGAGTGTGTATGGACTGCCCATAAAAACCTCCTCATTCTGCAATAGAGCGTTTGTAGAGGCAAGTGGAGAGAGTGCTTTCCACACCAGACATAGTGCAGGCACAGCTCCACTGGATGCATTTTGGCTTGAGTGTGTGAAGCCCAGCTCTGATAGTTGCTCTCCCTTGGAATCTATATTGTGGTCCAGGAGAAGATAGTCTGATACGTCCTTTTGAAGTACATGTTTTCTCATTACTCACTTGAGATTGCCCTTTTTAGCCTTTTGACATGTAAACTGTCATCCAGAGGAGAATACACTTGTTGCTTATGCTTGCTTTTTCTCTCTTTCCAAAGTACAGCAAGCTATCCAGGATGGTTAAGGACTTCCAGCCATACTGTGACCTCTGGACTACAGTGTCAGACTGGATACAGTGGTATGAGAGGTGGATGAATGATCCTCTTGTGGAAATTGAGGCTGAGCACCTAGAAAAGAATGTCACTGACTCTTTTAAGACAATGCAGAGATGCGTGAAGCAATTCAAGGATTCACCAGGTAGATACGCAGTCTGGGGAAAGGAAATTGGTGCATATCAGCATTTTGATGTGAGGAATGTCAGTGTGTTCTGAACAGGGATTTTCAGGATGTCACATGGATGTGTTGTGTGTATTAGAGCCAGCTGAGAAAATACTAGCAAAGTTATTTTCAACTTTTTTTTTTTTTTTCCTGGAACTATGATGATTCACATCTAGATGCTAGTTTGCTGCTTGAAGTACCAGTTTGGCATGGAAACAACCAGGCTGCAAATCCCTTTTTTACCTAATTCCCAAGGCAGTACTGAGATAAAAGCCATCCTCTTTTGTTGCAGTTTATTTTACTTTATATAAATTAGTAAATATTATCCAGACTAGTTGCAAAGAATCACTATATAGCCCAGTGGCTAGACATGTGGGTTTAAGCCTTTACACAAGTGAGGCAGCAAAGGGACTTGAATCTGGGTCTTCCAGGTGCTGTTTTCTTGGCCAGTCTTACTTTCTCTATTGGCCAATGACTTTAATGGAAAGACAGAAGAGATCTTGATTTTGTTATTAATAAAATGATGTTGCCAAATCTGGAAATGATCTGTGGAATATAATGACCCTTTTCCTTCCTGTCTGAATGTGAATGAGGTTTAGATGATCGCATCCAGCCCTTGGAATTCATGTGAAGGTGTTTTAATGATGGCTTCTAGTAAAACTGGAACTGAGACTTCAGTCATAGCTTAACTTCCCATTCCATGATTCTGAGATGCGTTGGTCATTCTTTAGAGCTATTTCTAAAATCTCCTGCCAGATGGCTTAGATTGAAATATATTTTGCAGTGGGAGATTTTTGATTCATCATTTTTAACTTGAACTGTCTCTTAAACAATGCCATGAATCAGCCCCAATGGAGGAGGTGATGAGTGGATGAGTGAGTAACTATGAATCATTATGGTAAACAGAAATACTAAGAATACCTGCTCATATTCATTGCAGTATTCCCTGGCACCTGGTAAAATACATGCTTTGTCCTTGAGTCTGCCTTGTCTCTGCATACCACCCAGCAGGGAGTGCGAGATGGTCACATTCTTGCTGTGAGTGTGCAATGAGACCACACAGGGTGCAGTAAAAGGAGGCATGGGCACACACTGTAGCCAGATTTTGGAAAGGAAGCACGTCCCACGTTCTTTGCCTGTCTGTTGCTTTACTTTCAATAGCACAAGCTGCAAAAGGGCAGGATGTGAACAGTGAGGAGCTGTGGGCTTCCAGGATACCCTCAGAGGGCAAAGCCTTTCCTTGACTGCGTCCTTCCTATGAGGCAGAAGTACCTTTGGCTCTAGTGTGGCCATAGGCTGGCAGGGCCTCTCCTGCATGCTCTCTATTTCCATAGCTGGCTGTGATCCTAGCCTACTTCTAGCTCCTATGTATAGTGTCCATCTTCTATTTAGGGTGGCCTGAGCTGAGGTGTGAGATAACTCACAGCCCAATCTTGTTGGAAGTGAAGATCTTGGAATGACAACCAGATCTTCTAAAATATCTGTTGGCAGATGGGGCTTCATCATGCTTGGGCCCATATTAAGGAATTAAATTTGTTTGCTTCTTGTCTTCTGGTGAGCTCTAGGCTAAGACCCACTTCTACTTAGCACGGACTTGCCTGTAACAGACTTTTGGCTAATAGGCAGGTCTGCATCTGGGAGTGGGTTCAAATCCTTTGTTAGTAGCTGCATAAAGAGAGCCTTTGTGTCCTCATTACTTAATAAACCTGCATTTTCCAGTGCGCTCTCCTGCTGCTTACCTACCCCATACCATGTGTCTACAAGCATATCGGGCTTTACACAACTTCTAGGAAGTTCTTTAAGGCCACTTCCTGACACTGTTGTTGCTGATGTTCTTCTGTTTCTCTCCCTGAAAGCCTGCCAGGGTGTGGCAATGGAGTTTCGAGACAAGATTGAAGAATTCAGACTATATGTCCCCTTAATTCAAGGGCTACACAATCCTGGTATGAGAAACCGGCACTGGGAGATGCTGTCAGAAGATATTAACATCGATATCAAGCTAGAACCCAGTCTGACAGTTGGTCGCTGCTTGGACATGAACCTGCTGGACCATATCGAGACCATTACCAAAGTAGCTGAGATAGCTGGCAAGGAATACGCCATTGAGAATGTGAGGAGAGAGGGATTTGCTGTGTCTTTGGTTGCTTCTCAAATATGTTTCTGTTGAGCAGGTAGTCATTGTCTTGCATCATGTTCCTGTTGTCCCAGAGCATTAGACACATTCTGCCGCACAAGTAAAAAAGCTGCTGCCCTTAGAGAGGGGAGCAATGGCCACGCAACAAAATTCACGCACTAGAAGTCATTTCGCCTTGTGTAGAATTTACAGTTGTAGCATAACAGTGTGCCTGATGGTTATGCTGATCCACTGGTTGGGTCTCAGACCTCACTGTGGGATTAGTGACTGTTTAAGTTAAAATAAATTGATTGTCTGCATTCTGCCATTTAAACGTTATGTCAGCGAGATTAACTGTGACTGGAAAGGAGATGGAAAATCTTTGAAAATTCTGTGAAAAACACAGTAAATGTATGCAGGGCAGACTTGATGGCTCTGGATACTCATAGGTTAGGTAGTCTTCCAGCTTCAGTTCACCAGTTCTAGATGTGACCTAAGATGGTCTTGACTGAAAGTCATTGCCTTCTGGCAGTTTTTGTTCTCTGAAATCTCAGGCTAGTTCCCAATGGATAAGCGACCCCTTTCACAAAGCTATCATTAACCATAATCATTAATAGGCACTTTACTGGCAGCCTCTGTGCATCTAGTAGCATAAATTGGCCCAGAGGTGAATTCGCCCTTTTTTCCCCTCAAGGTTTTGCTTTCAGGACAGTATTGAGGGGTTGAGTCCATGGCCAATGCAGAGGAAACATGCTGTTGCTGTGTGTCATGCATTAAATACACAGCTGCAGTTTCCAGTGGAATCCAAGAGCAAAAAATCTGTCACTTGCTAGCAACGGGCATTAAGAGAGTTGTGGAAGCTGGGATAACCATTGCAGAGGTGGTATCTGAAAATTAAATTGCTTGTCCCTCTGTTCCAGGCACTCAACAAGATGGAGAGTGAATGGAACTCTGTTTTATTTACTGTGATGCTTTACAAAGACACAGATACCTTTATTCTGAAAAACACCGATGAAGCTTCTCAGCTCCTAGATGATCACATTGTCATGATTCAGAGCATGTCCTTCTCACCATTCAAGAAACCTTTTGAGGAAAGGATGAACACATGGGAAAATAAGCTGAAGATGACACAGGTATGCGTTTCTTACCTGCACACATGTGGTGAATGCAGGCAGCTGGGCTGTGCTGCTGTGCTTGAACATGGACACTGTGCAGTTGCTGCTAGGGAACTGGGAAGACAACTATCAAGAGAATATTAGTCTTTAGGGAGGAAGAGGGCCTGTCATAAGCCCTCTGACTCTAGTAGAAGAGGGGATAAACTTAGAGCCTTATTCTGCAAACAGCAGTGATGAAATTCCAGCTCTTTTACTGCCTATTGCAACACTTTTTGGTGGGGGCCAGGACTTCCCATTGCTGTGAATAGTCCTACTGGCATCTCTAATCATATTATGCGAAGTGGACCTTGCAGATTCTTACAGGCCCTGTGAAATCCATGCTATAATCATTCACATCTCAGTGTAGGAAAGCGTGTGGAAGACTGCTGTTTACAGCAGGATCTGGCAGACTGTGCCAACACTTCATCAGACCAGAGCCTGAGAGCTCAGCACCCAGCAGGACTCAGGCAGCAGAATAGCATTTTGTTGCAGGAGAAAAATTCCAGTACAAGTATCTGGCTGGAGAATTCTCTGTAAATGCTGGTCTTTGATGCACAGCAGCACTGTTATCTGTTCTTCATAATTACCTTATTCTGTTTATTGGTGCTTACCATCTGGGTGTGCTTGGGCCATGGGCTGTCAGAGTGCTGGCTTTGTCTCATGAGGATACAGAAATGTTACTCTAAGCCCTAAGGCAGTAGGTGACATGGGGAAATGCAGTTATTTGCTGTGATGTTGTCCATGTTTTCACCCTGGCTTTCTTACCTCTTCTTTTGATTGCATTCATTCCTGTCACTAAAGGCCCATGAATCCCCTCTGAGATGTGGCTTATCAGGGTTAGCTGACGGAGTATGGCAAGCACCGTTGTCTGTATTACTGGAAGACCCCACTGCTTGCTAGGTTGAGTGGCTGCCTGTGCTGAAGGAATGGTAGATAGCATTGTGTGACTAAGTCTGAAAGAGAGTCGAACACTTGAGCTGCTTTGCAGTGTTGGGCAGGTTCCCCATACCTTCCAACCTCCCATGCCTGAAAGTGGAGGAGGATGTTTTTCCAACGTAATGCTTGCTCCTTTGAATGCCTGACAAACCAGGTTTCCTGTCTGATATCTAACTTAAATGTTTAGCTTTTCATTCATTTTCTTAGTTCAGAGTGTTGTTTGAAGATATTTTCATGGATTATTCTGTAGGCAAGGCTGGGGCTGAGGCATATCAGGCAGGAGAGAGGATATGACAGAATTGCAGACTCTGGCTATTTGTTATTCTTCTTCCCAAAAAAAAGCTCTTTTCACAAAATAAAATCCTCATCTTACTGTGTGCTCACACAGTGTTATCTTCTATAAAATACAGAAACACTAACCACAGAAATGTGACCTAGCACCACAAAGTCCCCTTGAGCTTTACTATTGGTTTACGTATAGATCTAAACTACCCCCATTAAACTAGTGGGTGTTGGTTTGGATGCCTACTGACAACAGTTAGCAAAGGGCTAAGTTTGTTTACATTATTTCATTGTTAATTATTTGGGAAGGAGCTTCCAGCTTCTGATGCTGCAGGTAGATTTTAGAATTGTGGAAGGTCTAAGTGCAGCATCACCTCTTTTTTCTTTTTTTCTTTTTTCTTTCTTCTTTCTTTTTTTTTTTTTTTTAAACCATTCTAGTGCACAGTTTGAATGATTTTGTCAAACAGATTCATAGCATGGTGTGCTGATATGTCCTTCTTCCTTCCCACTAGGATGTCCTAGAGGAATGGCTGACCTGCCAGCGCTCTTGGCTGTACTTGGAGCCCATCTTTAGGTCAGAGGACATCAAAAGACAGCTCCCATTGGAAAGCCAGCACTACCAGGCCATGGATAGGGACTGGAGGAACATCATGAAGAACGTTAACGAAAACCCTGAGGTGTGTACCTTGATAAAAACCAGTGCAGGTATCCCAAAAGCCTTGGAGTTGTGCTCACATAAGTACTGCCTTTGAGTCATTGGTTTTGTAATGGTGTGGACATGAGCAGCGCTGCATAAGCCATGTGACCTTTCCCAGGGTGGTGTGCTAGGTTTCTTCTCTTGAAACATTGCCTTTCATTCTGGTGTCCAACGACAGTCATTCCCCACAATGCCTTGCACCAAGCTCACCACCCTGCCAGATACCTTCTCCCCAGCACGTAGGCTCCCTACCTCCTATGACTCTTGAAACCAGGCCTGCTATAACCCTAATCCATAAGATAACGCCTTTGATTCTTCCTCAAGACTGACTCTTTAAAATTGTTTAGAGCCATTGTTTGGCTCTGCTGCCCTTTGCCTGTTTCTGTATCCTGGTAGCAGTGCTATGTGAGCTTCCGTTCTCCAGTCTCCACTTCCCAGGGCTCCATCACCACTTGTATTCCATATTACAAATGTTGTATTTAGGGGAACCCAGAAATGTGCTTGTCACATCCGTAAGTGCTGTTTCCCCTCCTTGCCCACAAAGCTCACACTTCTCCAGATCCCTGTGAATGAGTCATTTAAATCCTATCAATAACATCACTGGGCAACCCAATTATCTTCACTGCCTTATCTCCCACATGCTCAGAATACTGATGCTTCCTCTGTTCTCCATTCTGTTTACAGGTGATTTCTTTGTGCTCTGATCCTATGCTACTAGAAAACCTGCAAAAATGTAACAAACTACTCGAAATTGTGCAGAAAGGGCTGAGTGACTATCTGGAGACCAAGAGAGGTGCTTTTCCCAGGTAACCCCAAATTTCAGTGGGCTGGATCACACTCCCTAGTTCAGAAAATATGAAAGGAGAGGCTCACTCCAGTTCACTCTGCCAAGGAAGAGCAAAACAATCCAAGCTTAGGATATTGTCATGAGACTGCAAACATAAGCAAGGCTGTGCCTTTCAATGCTGCCATCTGATGGGGATAAAACAGGCAGACACAAATATTGTGAGTTAAGGGCAGTCTGTTGATATGCATTGTTGCATATCTGTGCCTCACGATTTGTCTAGAAAATGAAAAATTTTCTAGACAAAATGAAAACCTCCATGTAACTCCATCCCTTATTCCTGAAGGAATACTTCTATTCTTTGATACTCATTTAAACCCACTTTGCATGGGAATAACTGACTTCTGTGGATGGAGAAGCCTTTCTCTACGGAAAGGTAGGTGGCTGGACTGTGGCTGCTACTCTCCTACACAAATACAGTGAGATGACCTAGCAGTCAGAAACAGTGTCTCTAGAAATAGGCTTATTCCTCATCTTGCTAGGACTTAGCCCCTGATACTACAATAAAGAGAGCCTCCCCTCATGCCTTGCTCTGTGTTTCTAGGTTCTACTTCCTTTCAGACGATGAGCTGCTGGAAATACTGTCTCAGACAAAAGACCCCACTGCTGTACAACCTCACCTCCGCAAATGCTTTGAGAACATTGCACAGGTAGGCAAAGCAAGCACCCTAGTGGCTTGGCCCACCTTTGGGAAGCTGATGTCATGGAAACTTGGAGGTGTGCTGAGATCTGGAGGAGTGTTCACATTCTGCTGCGTGGAAAAGTATCTTCTGGGAGCATGTAACTGTACCTAGGCATTGCAAGATGCCACCTGCCCTGCAGTGGGATTCAAGCAACCTCGCTTTAGACATTTCAAAGCGAGATGTCTACCTATGAACTGGGCACCATCAATTGCCTTTTAGACAATGAGGGGAAAATAGGCATTTACAAAGGGCAACTTACAGAAATTCACTTAGATACCCATCTTAGGAAGAGAGGACACCCCCTCTGGAAATATCTGTCCATCCCACCGTAGAGGCCAAGAGAAATAGCTCAGACTTAGCTGTCTACTCACAGGCACCTGGTTAGGACAGAATCCCACTCTTGCTGACAGCCTCAGGAGGGACAAGGAGTGAACAAGCCTGAACTGAATTAAGTTTCTGCCTTCATCCCTACTTAGGAGCTGGGGTTAACCCAGATATTTTTCCTCTTTGTTATTCCTAATAGACTTCAGACTCCATGGCTAGTTGCAGCTCACACCACCACAATACTCAGACACTAAAACCAATCTCCTAGTCATTAGCTTGGGAAAATAGAAAGGAAATTGAACTGGAAACCTGGTGCAAAGCCATTGGAATAAATAAGGGGACTTTCAGTGATATGCTGGGGTACTGGAGAAGCTGGTAAAATTTTACTCTTAAAACCAGGCAAGGTGACCTCAAGGGAAATGATTTGAATCTACGAAACTGAACAGGAATCGAGGGTTTGAATACTAGAGAGGCAATGAGAAATGTTCATCCTACCTATAATTTGATTTGCTTCACTCAAGTTAAACCAGCGATGTGAATCTCTTTGTTTTCATACAATCATCCATTTTTTGGAGAGGTCATTTTGCACACCTGTCACACACTTTATTATCACTATTGACAACCAAGTTTGGCACCAGATTTATAATGAGCATACACCACTACAGCCTGGCTGTCCCTCAGTAGCAAGAAGGCAAGGACAGAAAGGAAATCCTCCACTCACATCTCCTGTTGCACTTCTTCCATTAGCTACTGTTCCAGGAGGACCTACAGATCACACACATGTGCTCTGCTGAAGGAGAAGAGGTGAAGCTGTTTGCTCCCATCTATCCCACTGACAATGTGGAGGAGTGGCTGCTGGAAGTTGAGAAATCCATGAAGGCCAGTATACGGGTCAACATAGAAAGATCAATTGGTGTTTATCCAGAGGTAAGGGCTCTATCACAGACTAGCAGGTCCCTGATGTCTTGGTTCCAGGCTTGCCATAGAAGTCACCAGTGGTGGGGCTGATGAATCTGTGATATTCTACTAGTTTTAAAATATAACCTTTAATCCAACTGTGTGTGTGTCAAGTGCAGAATGTGCAGTTGGGCAAGCAGCTAATGGTCCAGAAGAATGCAAACCCTGTGTACTCAATAACCACAGACAACTTCCTCATATCATAAAACAACCCTGTATGAATCCATTTCTGTTCCTCTCTCCAGGCAACTTCCTCTTTATAAGGATCTACCTCTTTTGTCTTCATCAGCTCTCATGTCTCACACAGTATGCTAGAGGCTGGTAATGGCAACCAAAGCACTGTGAACTATTGGTTTCAGTCAATGCATCAGGGGATGCACCTTGGCTCTGGTTTCTGTGTAAAAGCTGTGCTGGTAGAAAATCTAAATTTTTATTTGTTTGGGTCTAGGGAGGGAGAAAGGCTGAAAAAAGAAGAGTCCTCAGATATTTCTGTTATTGTTTTCTACTCAATCTTAAAATTTGAAATTAGGAAAGTTAGAACAGGCCAGAGGAGGGGAAGCCTTCTTTTGGGTCTCACAGATTCCTGCTCTTCACCTGCTGCTGGTCGCTTGTAACTGGTTACTAACCTGCAGATGGCATAGTGAAGAGAAGGTACCTGCTGTACCCAGTGTTCAGAGAGCCTGTATGTGAAGAAGATTTCTTCACACCAACTGGAGGAAAAAAAAGAAAAGCTTCTTAAACAAGAACTCAGTTCTTATTTGTTAATCATGCATCTCAGAGCAGAGCAGGGAGACATAGAAATAAAAAACACAACCATTGTCTTACCACTTTTTTTTTTTTTTTTTTTTTGTCCTTTTTAAGATCCCACGTACTACATGGGTCATGCAATGGCCTGGCCAAGTGGTCATTGCTGGCTGCCAGATTTTCTGGACAAAGGAAGTGTCTGAAGCTCTGGAAGTTGGAGATTTGTCCAACAGGCTTTTCCCACAGCTGACTACTCAGGTATGGAAATGAACATAAGGGTGAGACTTTTCCCACATGGAGACTTTTCAATCATCACGCCTTAGATAACTTATAAATACAGCCAGGACAACTCTGTAGGAGAAAGAGAGATGCAGTTCTGCATGGCACAGCTCAAAAACAGGTGAAAAAACCAGATTCTTATAATCTTAACCATTAGGATATTTGTCATTATAAACCTCAGATAATGTACAGGACTGATAATATGATCATTACCCGAAGACAGAAAGAAGGTGAAAGAAAACTTCTCCAGGGTCACCCGATAAGTCAAAGGTGGGGGAGAACTGGAGTGATGGACAGTAGAAATCAAAGTAAAACTGCATCCTTCATATGTTCCATGCATCTAATCACACCTAATACCTGGGAGATACAGTGTCCTCGGCTCTGGAACTCATGGTGGCTCTACCTCTTTCTTTTCACCTGAGTATGGTAATGGTGCAGGCAAAAGTCAGCTCTGAGTATTTGCTCTCTGAGCAGTCATTTGTATCTCTGACAGGAAGGGGCAAAAGTTGACTGGACACAGGCTATGATCTTGACTTAGCATGCCATAAGTTTGATTCCATTGTGTTACTACAGCCTGAGTCTTTGGGCTATGGATTGCTTCAGAGTACTTTCTTTTCCAGCTGGGCAATTTGGTTGCCTTGGTTCGTGGAAAATTGTCTAAGATGCAGCGAGCAGTGTTGTCAGCTCTTATTGTGATTGAGGTCCATGCCAAGGACGTTGCAGCAAAGCTGATTGAGGAGAATGTGACAAGCATGAATGATTTCGAGTGGATCTCCCAGCTCAGGTAGAGACCACAGCTGCCCAACCTGACCTGGG
>NW_010511870.1:34809-76753 GCF_000687285.1 Phaethon lepturus
CATTCTCTTTACTATCAACCATGTCCATGACAAAGGAAAGCAAGAGTTTGCATAGCCTGTAAGCAGTATTCCCGAGTCGCCTCTAACATCCCTATGAGGAGTGGGACTGAAGTCTGCTAAGGATGCCAGTTCTAAGGCATCTGAGACAGACCTAGTTTTGATGGCATCCAGTTCGGCAGTATAGACTAAACCATATCATGGTGTTTCACAGCCTCACTGTGAAAGTGCATGCTCTTGCCCAAGAAGGAGTCTGGTGCTTGATATAACACCTAATTTCAGGTTCTGTGAGAACTCCTGTCTGCCCTGTTGTGTTACCTTACCATTTCTTCTATTGAGAGGGAAATCCCATGACATGCAGGTCTCCAAACCTGCAGGCTGCAGTCTTATGAGCTGCTGTATTGTCTGCCAGCCAGTGTTTATCTTTCTGATGTAGTGTTCACTCATCATTAGATACTACTGGATGAGGGGGGACCTGTACGTCAGAGCTGTCAATGCTGAATTTAGCTATGGCTATGAATATCTGGGGAACAGTGGCCGTCTGGTTATCACGCCCCTCACTGACAGGTAAGGAGATTGTTTTCTGTGTAATAAGTGTATTTTATTTTTTTCCTGGATGAACAAGCCTCGTTGAGGATTAAACCAAGTATCTGACCATGCTGGTCTTACTGCTTAATGTATGTAAATAGAAACTGTTTGAAGAGTAAAGGACTACCTGAGACGAGGGCATAGGAATACCCTGGCATTGGTTCTACAGTATTCCTAGCGATCAGTGCTCAAACTGATTGCTTTCACTCTCCTCATTCTTAATGCAGTGTTCTGACTCACATAAAATGCCCACTTGATAGCTAAGGAGCTTTTCTAGAAACCAGTAGATAGGGGCATCTAGTACTCTAGAATATGTAACAGCAATGATAGTTTTTTACCCTTTTGTAACTCTCCTTTTTCTGGAGAGTGAATTTGTAGCCAGTGGGAGAAGGATTTATCCATGCAGGGCCCCATGAATACTAATCAAGGCCACATAGCTCACTCCTTTGCAGAGTGCTGTATATCTAAGCAGTTCTGCAGAATAATAAAGTATGGATTCCTACCTGTCTCCAGCCAGATAGCTCATATGTCTGCCTTACTGAAATCAGTAGTAGAAATGCTTTTCATCATCTGGTCTCTTCTTCATTGTAGGTGTTATCTGACGCTTACAGGAGCTCTGCACCTGAAATTTGGAGGAGCACCTGCAGGACCAGCAGGAACAGGCAAAACAGAAACAACAAAAGACCTGGGGAAAGCACTAGCAATCCAAACTGTGGTGTTCAACTGCTCTGACCAGCTTGACTTTATGGCAATGGGAAAGTTTTTCAAGGGACTAGCCAGGTACAATGAAATTCTGCGTGTCATTATCAAGGAGCAGGTAGGATACAGGGATGCTGGCCACTGAGAATTTGTGGGTATTTTTCATAGCAGCCCAGAAGAACAAGCAAAGCTGTAGTAAGGGGGTACTCTGTTCCAAAATGAGCAAAGTTACAAAATTCTTGCCAGAAGAGAGGGACAATTGAGCCAATTAAAAAAAAAAAAAAAAAAAAGAGATCCTGTTCATTTAAGGCAAAATTAAAATGCTTTGCACCAATCCACTATTAGACACCTGTGCAAATGTTTCCAGCTCTGGCCTTTGTTTTAATATCGTACACGTTGGACTGAGATTCAGCCCACAAGCTGCTTAATCTTAAGAAGGAGAGAATCTGCTGAGTGTATCCAAAATTGAGCAGCCAAGAGAGACTGCTCTAAGCCCTGAGGGATCCTCTCAGAGAAGCTTCTCTCGTCTCTACATTTCAAACAGAGCTGGTCCAATTAGTCTATTGCACACTGGTGAATCTGAATTAGTTACTCCAACAAAAGCTGATACTCTTTTCTCAGATGTTTTCTTTGTAAGTAATTTAACTTCCTTCTTAAATCATGCCTTGTGGGAAGATCACCTTCCTCATATACATGCTTTCAGCTTTATACATAGTCTTCCAAGCTCTGAAAAATGGACTTAAGAGATGTCTAAATTGTGTCTGCTGAAGTACAAAGCAGGAATTCAACCTGACACCTCTTTCAAGCCCAAATCTGTAACACACAGAATTTGTTCCAGGCTGTAGGGTCAGACATCGACTTGGTCTTGCAGGGACCATGCACCTTCTAACTCATCACATGGCCTGGGATGCATAGTCAGGGTGAAGGGCTACAGCCCCTTCCACTGTACCAGTACACTGTGGCCGTGTCACTACCTGCTGTGGGACGTTAGAGGCCTTTTAGGTTCACTTCTTGTCTCTGTGCTGCCTCCCCAATATGTGGATTTACAATTTCTAGATCTAGCTGGACTTTTGGCTGCAGGTTTGCTCCTGTGTGATATTCCTGACTCACCTAACTTTTCCTTCCTTGCCCAGCTCTGGCGCATGGGCTTGCTTTGATGAGTTCAACCGCATTGATATTGAGGTGTTGTCTGTGGTGGCCCAGCAGATCACAACCATTCAGAAAGCACAGCAGCAGAGGGTACGTAATGAACATGTCAATGCAAAGGCAGACAAAAAAACTCCACTTGAGCTAGTCTAGGCAAGTCCTTGTATTTGCATGTATCCTCACAGAGGACCAGCTTCACTGCTCAGGAGCAGCTCAGACAGACATACTTGAGCTTGGAGAGGCATGAGCAATGCTCTAGCTGTGGCGAATCGTATCAGGCCATTACATAGGCAGCATCCTGGATGGATTTTTTTAACTTCACCTTTGTCTGTGCTACCACAGTTGCCCACACTCTCACAGGCTGAAGTATGTCTCAGCTTGAGCTGCAGTGCCAGCAAGCTTTGGTGTGGGAGATGCTCCGATACAGATCCACTGAGTTGATACACATTGGAGCTGTGATAAAGGCAGCCAGTGTTCTGCCATGAGTTGCTCAGCACCACATTTGTCTAAATGTGTTATGCAAGCTTTGGTGGATTCACAAAACTCAATATGTGCAGAAAAATGCATACTCGTGCACACACAGAGTTGCAACATAAGTGAATTGTGGGCTTTACATGGAGACTCAGCTGTCAGCCAGTCTAGCAACCAGCTTCTGCTTTGCTCTCTGGAGACTCAGAGGGGTTAAGACCTGAATCTCTTTGACTGTGGCTTGGAATTAGAAACTTGCTCTCTGTGAATTCTTCTGCATTACTTTATCCCTCATCTGAAATTACTACCTACACAGCTTTAAAAGGATTTAGATTTCTCTTTGCCCTCCCTGCCATGAATTAATTCAGGTCCAAACTCTACTGCAGAATAAATGGAAAGATCTTTGTTTACAGCTGGCAGGATAAAAGTCTGTTCAAGAGCCAAAAAAAAAAAAAAAGATTGTATCCTATCAGTAAATCTTCTGTGAGCCCAGTTTCTTAAACAGAGAAAAATGTTGCTGGTAATACTGGATTCCTGCAGTGGGACCAGATTGAGTCACTACAGTTGTGGGCAGCTGTGTGTATCCATACTTGATAATTTAACTACTGGAAGTCATTGTTTTCCTCTTAGAAGATTTTGCTACATTATGTAATTTGCAGGTCAGGCTCTGTTCTTTGACGATGATCATATTTTTAATTTTCTAGGTGGATCACTTCATGTTTGAAGGCACAGAGATCCCACTGGTCCCATCCTGTGCAGTCTTCATCACAATGAACCCAGGGTATGCTGGGCGTACTGAACTGCCCGATAACCTGAAGGTAAGGAGGGAAGACTGCATAGACAGAAAGAAGAGGGGTGATACAGGTGCTGGATGCTACCCAGGCCACCAGTGTGTCCATGACAAAGATTAGGATGTGATGCTTTTGGAAAGTTTCTAAGATCATTTTAAGATTTGAATCACATCTGTAAGCAAACGGCACTCCTCAGATGGCAGTCCGCAGGTATGCTACCCTGACAGGTGCCAGGCTCACTCTTGCTGTGTCCTCTAAACAGTCTGGGATAGATACTCAGCCTTTTCAGTTTGCTGGAAAAAGCAAGAAACAACAGTGTTTTGGTCTTGTGTTGGAACTGTGTGTTTCAGGCTCTCTTTCGTCCTGTGGCTATGATGGTCCCAGATTACTCCATGATTGCTGAGATCTCTCTCTACTCCTTTGGGTTTAATGAAGCCAAAGTCCTTGCAAAGAAGATCACTACAACATTCAAACTATTGTCAGAGCAGCTCAGCACCCAGGTAGATGCCTTAATGTCCATGAATGTTTTTTAAATGTGAGGCTTTCTCAGCCTAGGCACAAAGTACCTCGATGGTTCTCTTGGTGCCTTGTGATGGCGTATCACGAAAAGGTCACAATAGCCATTTTTCCTCTACCTTCCTCCTTTGTAATTCTCATTTTTCCTCCTGTGGCTGGACTTGCATTCACCTTCAGTCCTAGTTAGGATTACAATGGCAGGACAGTTGAGACACGCAGCCCTGCCTACTTCTCCTTCCATCTAGTATTTTTCATCATCCATAGTCTGTACAGCTGAGGACTAGTTAGCTGCTTGAAGGCTCCTGAGAGCAGACTTGGATGAAGGACCAGTTGTTCTGAAGGCATAACTCATTTTTCTTACCTGCAAACTGAGTGCATGCATAGAGTCATTCTTTTTTAGGTGATGCTCCTGTATCTCATGACATTGTTTCCTCTATGCCTTTTCCAGGACCATTATGACTTTGGAATGAGATCTGTGAAGACTGTCATCTCAACAGCTGGCAACCTCAAAAGAGAGAATCCTACTATGAATGAGGTAAATGTGCTTCTACTTCACACTGCCTTTTCTGTGGCCGCATAAGAGAGGCAAGATCTTTGAAGTTCTGAGTTCTTAAATCTTTGCAGGAGCTGATCTGCCTGCGGGCTATCAGGGATGCCAATGTACCCAAATTCCTGCAGGATGACCTGAAGCTCTTCAATGGTATTGTCTCAGATTTATTTCCCAAGATCAGAGAAGAGCCTGTTGATTATGGCATCCTGGAAGAAGCCATTCGCAAATCTTGCATCAAAGAGAATCTGAAGGACGTTGATGGTGAGGGGAAAGGCTCTCTACAAGCTCCCTCTGGGCCTGGGCTTTTAGTCCAGTGCTCTGCCCTAGGAAGGAGACAGCTGGTCCCAGACCCACTCCGCATCATCTTCCTCTACAGGTTTTGTGACTAAGTGCATCCAACTCTATGAAACCACTGTGGTTCGTCATGGCCTTATGCTAGTGGGGCCAACAGGCTCTGGGAAGACAAAGGTATGGTTGACACACTGTGCTGGCCCCAGCAAACCATCGCCTACCTCGTGATGCAAAGGGTTAAGCTTCACAGAAGAGTCACACTCCAGCATTTCCAGCTTCTGTCAGATAGAAGTCAGGGGACCAAGATGCTGCCTTTTAGTATTGATTTATAACCATGGGGAAGTATATTAGTAGCTCAGTCTTTCGAGTTGGGAGATTAGACTGAAGTTTATTAGCTCTGCTGCAGATTTCTAAGGCTGAGACATACTTTAGCATATCAAGATGCTTCAGGCCTCTTGCATGGGAGATCTAACTTCCTCCCCCGGCATCTGGAATGCTTTATTTCTGTGAATACAGCCAGGCATCTCCTTACTATGATATTATCCTTCACTACATCTCCTCTCTCACTGCGTTTTGAATGCAGTTGCTGTGAGAGCAAGTGGCTTTGTCGTTATGGAGCCATGGCAGTTAACTCTCTTGCCCTCCTGCTTCTGCAGAGTTATGAAGTCCTGGCAGCTGCAATGACGTCACTGAAAGGTCAGCCTGCAGCCAGTGGTGGGAATTACGAAGCAGTCAGCTACTTTGTACTGAATCCCAAATCCATCACAATAGGCCAGCTTTATGGAGAGTTCAACTTGCTAACGCATGAGTGGTAAAGTACAAAACCTGCTTTCCTTCCTTCTAGACGGGAAATGTTTTTCTTCTGGTCTTGAGCATCTTCTCTTCAAAGCTGAGAACTATTTAGGGTAGTGGCATAAAACCAGAAGCGATCAAGTCCTTATCCTCACCAAGCTACAATAGCCAGTCACGGCGGGGTGAGCGGTTTAAGCTGACATCTTTTATTGTGCGCTTGGCCCTGCTGCCAGCACATGCCCAGACAGTTACTGCAGCTCAGCTGGCAGCATTGACTGCATAACAAGGAATAATTCAATTGCTTTGGAGCACATGCCCCTGCTCTAAGATACAGCAGCTTAAAAACACTTGCTTTGCTTCTGAAGAAAAGTGCATTGTTCTGTGTAAATACATTGGTGGCCTTGAATGATGAGGGATAACTTTGAGGCATAAAGGGGCATTTCACTCCTGTTACCAGGGCTCCCGTTTGCTTACATGGTTTGGAAGTGAGAACCAATGGCCCAGTTGCCCTCTTGACAGCCAGGTCCTATTGCTTCTGTTTCCATATGTGACCTGAGGTTGACTTTGCAGCTCACTTTATCCAGAAGCTAAGGTATGAGAAGCAGTGTTAATCTCCCTTTGGCCCTGTCATCCACCACTTGCTTAGGGGCAAAGCTAAAGACTGTGTTCTGTAAAACCAGTGAAACTAAATAAATATGAAACTAACTGCCTCCAGGAAAAGTGCAAGCAAATGTTACCAATGCTGAGACCCAGAGCTTCCCAACCTGAGCTCTGGTGCACCTTTACTGAAGGACATTTTATAGGATATTCCGGTTAAGCTCGACAGTTTGTTTATGATGTGACTCTACCCAAGGGCAGCACACAGGCATGTCACCATGACAAAAAGAAAAATACAGCAGCCATATAAAATGTATTTACGGACAAATCCATCTGTTTTAATCAGCTGAGCTTTAGAATAGACTGTTTTCCCTTGATCTCAGTAACAATACCGTGAAATTCATTAGCACTATAAAAATAAATAATTATTTAATAATGGGAGTGGAGTCCAGGGCCTGAATGGAAATTTCACTCCAGGTTTCCTGTATAGATTAAGTTCTTGCAGTCAACAGCAAGCATTCCTTGTGTGTCTGCTCTGCTGTTCACCAGCTCCAGCACCACCTGGCTTCACAGGCAGCTGAGGATGGGGAACTTCAGTTATAAAGAAGGTAGAGTCATGCTCTTTAGCCTGGATTCATCCTCCTAACCTATAGTTACCCAGCTGGAGCATCTGAATTAGCAGAGTAGCTGTCCTGAGTCTCCCTTTACACGTGGGGAAAAAGAGGCACTTCCAGAGAGCAAATAACCTGCCTATGACCTGAACTGGATGCTAGCAAGACCTCTTTGCTTTTCAGTGAGGACAGAGATGCATTTTATAGTTAGATGACATAAAGTCTAAATCCTAATGCCCAAAGAAATTGTCTCATGGTGCCACTCAAGCTGAGATGTATGTCTCAGTAGAAGAAAGAATAAGACGGACCTTTATGCAGCTCATCAATAAATGAGGCACAGGTATCCTTAGACACATGAAGCAGGGTAAGATTCTGGCTCTGTTACCTTATATGCTGGAAGCTTTGCCATTGATTTCAGCAAAACTAGAATGGGCCAAGCCCTGCCTTCCTCCCACCTTTCAGGACAGATGGAATCCTTTCCTCACTCATCCGGCGGGGAGCTGCGGCCACCAACACCGGCAAGAAGTGGTACATGTTTGATGGGCCAGTTGATGCTTTGTGGATTGAGAACATGAACACGGTGCTAGATGACAATAAAAAGCTGTGTCTCAGCTCAGGGGAAATCATCAAGCTGACAGAGGTAACTCATCCCTCCTGTTTTTGCTGCCTGTTATCCTTTCTCCCTCTTGGAGCAGACTTGCCTTTTACATTCCACTTGATGTCTGTGATGGACTTGTATGGAAATTGATGTCTCAGTAGCAGCCCTGTGCTGGCCAGACCTCTGCTGTGCTGCACAAACTCAACAAAAAGAGAGCTCATGCAACAAAGGGAAAGATTTCAGCTTCACCAAGTTATGCTGAAAGATCCTGGCTTTCTCTCCTTTTGCAATTTCCAGAGCATGACCATGATGTTTGAAGTCCAAGATCTGGCTGTTGCTTCCCCTGCCACAGTCTCCCGCTGTGGCATGGTTTACTTGGAGCCCAGCATCTTGGGGCTGGAGCCCTTCATCGAGTGCTGGCTGAAAAAAATCCCAGGTATCATGCAGCCCTTCTCACAGCAGCTAGCATCTCTCTTCAGGAGATTCCTCAAGGTGAGTTACTATGCTGTTCCAGTCCTTCCATGGCTTGGAGCTTGTCAGCTCAGATATAAACTAGCCCAGACTTGCCAAGGCCTGGATTTAAATGCCATTGTGGGAACACTTCAAACTACCAGTATACAAACCACTCTGTGAATTTCCTGGGTTTAATAGAGGTTACTCACTGATCCCTACAGATGTGACTTAGTCTTATTGGTCATTATAATTTGTTTTATTTCTTTTTAAAATTATCTTCTGGACAAAATCGTCCCTGATGCAGCTCCATTGCTTACAGTGGAGCTACTCCAGGGAGAAAGTTGTAAGAACAAGTCTTGTTATTTCTACTTTCCTCCTAAGCCACTATTTTAATGAATAACCCAGAG
This sequence comes from Phaethon lepturus, assembly GCF_000687285.1. Classification (NCBI taxonomy): domain Eukaryota; kingdom Metazoa; phylum Chordata; class Aves; order Phaethontiformes; family Phaethontidae; genus Phaethon; species Phaethon lepturus. The sequence continues at coordinate 43,314 of NW_010511870.1, forward strand.
CTCCAAAGGAAAGCTCTGAAGAGAACAAACATTTAACAGCAGTGATGGCAGAGGATGCATGTCACTGTTGCAAAGAACCGAAGGGCAGGCCTAGAGGTTTCTTGTGGTTAAGACTAAACCAATGGGTTTGACTTACTTCTCCCCAATCCAAACAGTGGTACTCAGGACACTGTGGGAAATGGCAGTATTCTCAGTCATACCCTCCCTGCTCAGTAGAGCCTGCAGGGAGGCAAGGAGAAACCAAAACCCTAGAAGGTAAAAGCAAAGTCAAGCATGTTGAATGGTGACACTGAGCTGTTTCTGCCTCTCCTTGCAGGAGGCCATCAGCTTTGTCCGGAGGTTTGTGAAGGAGATGATTGCCTCAACAGACAGTAACCTCACAAGGAGCTTCCTCATGCTCTTGGAATGTTTGTTTCAGCCTTTCATTCCTGTTGAGGTAGGATTTTGCTACCTCTATCACTTGTGTGTGCCTTTAACTCTTAAGGGCAGAGGGTTACTCACTAGAGAACAAGGTGTTGGTGCAGAAACGTCATGCTGTAGCTCATCTACATGGCAGAAGGTAATACAGCATCCTGCAAAGCACAGGTAAACCTGGAAGGATTATGCTTTGCCTACTGAAAAAGTAAAAGATAAGTACAACTAGGCTCAGGGAAGAGGTTCACTTTTATTTATAGCAGAGAGAATTGGAGAATAGTGGAAAGCAGAGATCAGAGCCAAGCAGCAATACACTTCAGATTGCAGGTCCTTTGAGAATTAGTGTTGAGAAGGCTGGACAACTTTCAAATTAAAAACCAAAGACTAAATTCTTTTCCAAGCTCCTGTGGAGTGGCACTGGTTCAGCGTGGGGAGTCTTTCAAGTATGCCAATGAAACAGCAAGTTTTAATCCACAGAATACATTAAAAAACTGGCTAGAAAAAGCTACATAGAAGCTGAATAGCATTACAAGCCCATTAAGAGGAGTCTGGTTTTTGTGTACCTTAACAATGGCTGAGAATTTTACTTCTGCTTTTCTCTGGTTCTCAGGGAATTAGGATGATTCCCCAGGAGAAGTCAGCTCGTATCAGAGAGCTGATTGAACCCTGGTTTATATTTGCCTTGATCTGGAGTGTGGGTGCAACTGGAGATTCCCAAGGCCGCACGGCCTTCAGCTCGTGGCTGAGGGAGAAGATGGCAAAGGAAAAGGTGAGTAAAGGTAAAACAGATCCTCTGTCATTATAGAGGAACTGGTAGTGAGGAATGGGGGTCAGAGCTTCTTGAATGCCTGGAGGCTTGTCTGATATAGCAGATCTGCTTCAAACTTCAAGGGACCCCTGGAGCTGGAAGACAGACCTGATCTCCCTGATCTGAGCAGCATCCCATTACTAAAGTCTTCCTTGCACTAGTGCAGATCCTCGTGTGAATTCATCTGAGTGGCAGCCAGGTTTACCACAGCTTTATTCCTACAGATCCAGTTACTTTTCCCAGAAGAAGGACTGGTTTATGACTATAAACTGTATGATGCTGGGCTTAGCAGTGCTGAAGATGATCTGGATGAAGACGTGGTTAGGGAGGTAAAACATTTCAAACTTCAAGCTGGGAAATCTGGGTGGAGGGACCAGGAAGCAACATAGTCCTGCAGGATTTGGTAGTATCAAGGGCAAATGAGAATGGCCTATAGGAACCAGCTGGGAATGTTTAAAGTGAAATCAAGCTTTTCATTAAAGGAAGCAGGCAGTTTCTTGCCCTCAGGATTGTGAAACAGATCTTTCAAATCTGAGCCAAGGGCTGGTCAATTCAGACCTGGTTGCCTCTGCCAGTGCTCAGGAAAGTGATAGGGCTCTACAAGTGTGGCTGCTGCAGAAGGACAGGGAGAAGCTCAGATGGAAAGGTCAGTCTGTGTTAGAAAGCAGCGCACAATAGCAGAAGAGCTGTGTGCAGCAGAGTCTGGAGGAGGAGTAAAGCAGACAAATATGCCATCTTTTTCACAGGAGACAGCAGAGCAGTAGGGCATGCAAGGCCCATCTGACTGACAATCAGCAGCCCCTGGGCTGAAAGGAAAAAGAAAAAAAATAGGAAAAATGCTTCCCCTTCTTACAGAGCAAAGGAGCCCTACAGGAATGCACATTTTCTCAGTGTTCTCCAGCACATCCCTGACAAAACCTCTACCTCACTTGTATAGTGGCCTCTGGGAGGTTAGCCTGGGACTTGATTGTAGCACAAGTCATCCATGTCTTGAACAAGTACAAAATCTCCATGTGCCTCTGAGTGCAACACAGGCAATGGCATCAAACATGAAGCTAGGATCCTAGCTAAGCCCTCTTTGGCCCTCTGCTATGGGGGCACTTACAGGGTAGGTCAGCTTAGGACAGAATTCCCATTCTTGCAAATATCAGAAGTGCTCCATCCCTCTTTGATCCCAGTTTTCAGAACGGAGGGCCAGTATGTGGCTGCTGGGGCAATGATGTCTAATTCTTGGGCTACCTCCTTCCCAAAGGAAATGAGTCAGGCACTCACAAGCATTGCCATACGGGAGGGTATAGGTGGCAAGACTAGACAGTGGGGCTGGAAACCCGAATTCCTCATCAGAATCTGAGCTACAATGGGGAAAATGGAGCAGAAATACTGTTTTCCTATTCCTGTAGGGCATAGATGCAACTGCACCCTCTAAACACACCCATACTTTTCAGGTGTGCTGGGAGAAGTGGCTGGACCCTACAGCAAAGTTCACCATGGTTCCTGATACCAACTTCTGTGACATTATTGTGCCCACGATGAACACAGTCCAAATGGCCCATCTGCTGGAGCTGTTGCTCACCAACCGTAAGCCAGTACGTGCCCAGCCTTGTCTTTGATTTTTTTTGATTCAACCTTGTTCTCTTCCACAGGGGCACCTTTTCCTCTCCCAGTGCAATCGGAACTTAACAGCTACCAGATACTTCTACATTATTTCCCACTCTTATGGATTTGTATTTCCCTGCTCAAAAGTTGTGCCTAAGCAACAAGCGTTCTCCATTCAGTCCCCAGGCACCATGCCAGTGCCAGAAAGGAGTATCAACTCTCAGTTGTTCAATCAAAATGCAGCGATTGCTAGATCCCCTTCCCACTGCAAGGATAGCCAAACACCATCCCTTTTCACCTGTTTCCTCTGGTTCCATTTCATACTACTATGGTTAGATTCCTTCCATGCAAGGAGACCTGTTACCTTGAACAGCTGTCCTTACTGCAGAAGCAAGCCTTCTGTCCTCTCCCAGCCTTTGAATGCCTAAGTGAGCAGTCACCTGCATTTCCTCCAGCAAATGTCAGAGAGCTGGGAGACACACACTGTCTGCCTACAGTTATGCTGCATTGCTGATTGCACTTCTAGGTTCTCTGCATCGGTCCCACTGGCACAGGGAAGACTCTCACAATTACAGACAAGCTTTTGAAGAGCTTGCCTCTCAGATACATCACCCACTTCCTGATGTTTTCAGCACGCACCTCTGCCAACCAAACCCAGGATCTCATTGACAGCAAACTGGATAAAAGGCAAGTTTCCTTTCTGTGTTTGCAAAGGCAGTATCCCTGAGCTCAGTGTTTCTATCAGCTTGGCCATTTAGTTTGATCCCAAGACCTGAAGGGGCCCCAGGCACATACAGCTGTGGATAAAAAATAGGACACACAGCAAATCTGAGCTAGGATCATGAGAGCCAGTAATTACTTGATACAATGGCAAGAAAGTGAGGAGGATTAGTGAGGGTCTGTAAAAGTTGCTCCAATTCTAGTTATTCCAGAAATACTAGATTTCACAGCACAGGTGTTTGCAAACACTGGTGTGGGGTCTTTATAGAAACTGATGAGGGGTGAAAACATGGCTGGTAACCCCCAGTCCCGCTCCCCATGGCTAGCAGCTTGCCTTTTTCCTCCCTGATCAGCCACTGCTTTGAAGTTTCCAACAGATTCATGGGCTCAAGCTTTGCTTGTATTTGAACCCATTTATTCATTGACACTCTCTGCATAAGTAGACAAAATTTCACTTGTGTTTGGAAAGAAGCCAGTGCCTCAATCATTACTCCGGATCTTTTCTGTGCAAATGCCCATAGGAAGGGGTATATGGAGTCTTAAGTGTAAGGATAGCTGAAACTGCTGACCTAGGAAGCCTCTGGAGAAAAAAATGCTTTTGGATCAAGTTAGGAGTACCTTTGCAATAGGAGTTGTCCCGTGTCCTTACACGGCTTCTGTCCTTACAGGCGGAAGGGTATCTTCGGGCCTCCAGTTGGGCGGTACTTCATATTTTTTATTGATGACTTGAACATGCCTATGCTGGAGAAATATGGTGCTCAGCCACCCATCGAGCTGCTGCGGCAGTGGATGGACCACCGGGGCTGGTACGACAGGAAACAGATTGGTATGACCCAGATCCTCTGCCCAGTACTCTTGGCAAAAGTTGGCCTGTAGATAGACATGCATACCTGCTGTGGAGATTTTTTTTTTGGTGAGGGTTTTTATCTACAACTTAACATTAATTCTTTATTCTGCACTCTTCAAGGTACTTTTAGGAAGCTGGTAGACATTAATTTTGTTTGTGCCATGGGACCTCCGGGAGGGGGAAGGAATGCTGTCACTCCACGGCTCACCCGGCATTTCAACTACCTCTCCTTCACGGAGATGGAGGACAGCAGCAAGAAGACTATTTTCTCCACCATCCTTGGAAGCTGGATGGGTAAGTTCTGCAGACAACTGCTACCTTCTCCTTATGTTGCCAGTCAGCTCAGGGATAATGGAGGTAGAAAGGGGAGGAAGTAATATTGATGATCTGATCGAAGTGTTGGAAGCTGGAACTTGCATTAGTTCCTTGAAGATGCTTTTGGGAAAGTGTTTGCATCTTAGCAAACAGAGAGCTCAAACTGTTTAGTTTTAGGGCCAAACTCTGCTGATGCAAATCAGCAAACTTCAACTTTGGCTCTTGTGGTTTCTTAAGGTATCCCATAGCCTGGGCCTTTCAAAGAGGATTTTGTTTGTGATAAAAGATGCAGATATCTTTCACCTCAGCAAGTAAAGCGGTAACTCAGGTTTTCTGTCTTTTTCTTAGATGGACTCCTAGGAGAAAGAAGTTACAGAGATCCAGTGTGTAAGTAAGAGCAGAAAGATATAAGAGAGAGAGACTGTGAACAGAACAAGCTGATGGGCACAGCATGGTATAGCTTACCTGTGCTTTCAGCAGATAGACACTTGCCCAGACAACAGCCTTCTGTGGAAGCAGAGCCTTCTGTTACTCTCCATCTGCTGCAGCCTGTGGACAGCTGAGCAGGGAGGATCTAAGCATGGTGCTACAGCCAGCCAGAAAAAACGGTTCATTTGGAGTGAAATGAGTCCTCCTATATTGACAGGGTGGGAATTTAGGATCATCTTTGCAAATGTGCCCTCATCTGCAAATCTGCCAGTAGGAAGAAGGGAGAATAGTGGGCTATGAGAGAAGCACACCAGAGCTTTCAGAGTGCTTGCAACATTCACAAGCATCAGTACTTGAGTATGAGCTCAGGGGCACACTGAAGCATCTAGCTGTGATTTTAAAAAGAATTTAAAGAATTTTGGAAATAATGCAAAAAAGTGCAAAATGCTAGGGTGTCATAGGGCTCTACTTCCCCAGAAGTGTTTGTAACGAGCTTTATTGGGAGAAAGAAAAAAATATTTAATGCTCTAAAACTGGCAGCTGTGTTTAAATCTTGCCAGACTACTGCATAAGAAATTATTCCTCAGTGGCTTTGCATTTGCTGAGTTCAATGAATGGCAGGGTGGTTTAGCTAAGAGGGCACTCACACCTTCTAGCTTAAAAGTAGCTGAGACTCCACTGAGGGAGTACAAGGAGGGAGAAGAAAAACCTATGTGGAGTATTTCAGGTAGGCACCAATTACTTGCCTGGCAGCATCTCCTCTCTCCCTGGGGTGCCTGGACTCTTAACATGGCAGAATTTTGTTGTGAATGCATTCTTCCTTCCCCAGATCTGATTCATTTTGTGTGGGGAACTCATTGGCAAACTGTCCACTGGGTGAGCAGGTGCTTGGTCAGGTCCCTACACAGTCTCTGCATAAGAAAGCAGAAGAAAAGTGTGTTCCTGGCCAAGTCCTAGCAACACTTTTGCCACTCAGCGCCACCTGCCTGCACTGCTAAGACCTTCTCATCCCAAAGTCACCACCTCGGCATCCTCTCCACCTTCCTCTGTCTCTGCAGCAGGAGCACTTGCAGTCAAAGACTTGAACAAGCCCTTGGTTGATGCCACTATCTGCGTGTATTTGACCATCCAATCCCAGCTGCTGCCCACACCAGCAAAGTCACATTACACCTTCAACTTGAGAGACCTCTCCAAGGTGTTCCAGGGCATGCTCATGGCTGAGCCTAGCAACATTGAGGTGAGTCTTCCCACCAGCACAGACGTGCCACCCTGGGGAAGACCAGAAGTGTTCCAGTTCAGGCCTCATTGACAGGCCTGCAAACAGGCCATTTTGGTACTGTTCAGTGAATGTGGTGACCTTCCCTTTGGCTATATTGCCTAGTACCAGTAGTAAACAGACACCCCCCCCACTACCCCAGCCCTTCCTTGGTGTGGAAGCTGGTGAGAAGCTGTCAGAGGAACAGCCGGTTTGACACAGCCTGGCCATTCAGGGCTGGATGGAGCCACAGGGGACCAGACAAGGGACCACACAGGGGCAGAAGTGCTGTCCTGTTACCACCTTGTAGCAATGGAGGCTTCTGCCCCTCTGGCTCTGCTGAGGACCTTGCTCTGGCTCCAGCCAGCAGAGATTGACTTACCACAGCAAATACTTGGGCCTCTGGTTCTGTGCTACACCTGCATAAAAGGATCTTTCAAAAAAACACAACTTCTGAAAACAGTAAAAAATAAGTCAAACTGGGGGAAAGATAAGGACAAACAACATGAAATTTAAATCTCTCAAAGTCTGACATATGGACAAATAAAGGGGGGGGATTAGCTGAAGCTGTAATGAGCTCTCTGCAAAGCAGCTGTTTTGAGAAGAGTTGTTTTTGAGAGAAGGGAATGCAGCTTCCTCCGCCCAGTTCTTTCTCCACTCCAGCTGCCTTCTAGCAGGAGTGGTGCTGGCCACATGCTGGGCAAGGAAACAGCTTTCCTGAGAGTGAGGCTCTTAATACTTCTCTGCTTCTCTGATGGGGGTGTTTTGCTGGGATTTCCTACCAGAACAAACTGCAGCTGCTGAGACTGTGGTACCATGAGAGCTGCCGGGTCTTCTGTGATCGCTTGGTCAGCACAGAGGACCGGACCTGGTTTGACAACCTGATGAAGAGTATGATGGAGGAGTTAGGCACCACTTTTGAGGAGGTCATCCCATCCCAGCCTGTTCTGTTTGGGGACTTCATGGAGCCAGGTGCCAATATCAAACTGTACAAAGCAATCAACAGCCAGGAAAAGGTAAAGGGTCCTGGGAATCAGGATGGTATGAACTATGTTCACATCTTCCAAGCCTTCTGCAAACAAAAGAAAACAGTTAATAGTAACCACAGGGCTACTTGAATTGAAGGTGTCTGGAATCACAAACCCTCCAAGGGCTCTCCTGTGAGCTCCTACTCCAGCTATGGATAGTGGTTGCTTTTGGTGCAATGGGAAGTGGAACAAGCTGTCTCTGCATTGCCATCCTGGGGGTAGCCTGCTATGCCAAATCTCCCAAATGAGCTGCACTTGGGACTGAAAAGTGAAATTTGCTGGAAAGAAACGGCACGTTATCCCCAAACAATACTACTTTTGCCATTAAAGGCTTCACAATTGACCTTTACAAGTAATTAATGTTACTGCAAGATTCTCTGTTAGAGAAGATACTGCAAGTACTCCGGTAGTGATAATTAAGCAAAGGCAATGAGCAGTGTGTTTTGCACTCATTATCAGAAATAGATGATTATCCTGTCGTCTCTCCTCTTGTGATAGCTGTGTGGCAAGGACTGGTAATTAACTGAGCTTTCCAATCTCTTTTGCAAAGTAGATAGGCCTGTCCCCCACTGAGGTGAGCACAGCTGAGACAGCCAGACTTACCAAGGTGCCGCACAGTCCACTGATGTGCGCAGGACTTTGGTATCTAGGCAGGAATCTCAGCACTGTATGAATCCCAGCTGATGTTGCTTGCCCAGGGTTACAGTGAGGTTGCTGAGAGGGTAGGACCAAATCCCAGATGTCTTCATGTTTCAACTCCTGCTCTGGCCTTAGGGTGCTGTTGAAGAGAGCCCTGGAAAGGGCAGGAGAGATTGCTGCTGCAGCTATTCTGTGTAATAGCTGGACCAGGAGAGGAGTGCACTTCTATTGATCTACAGCCAGTGGGCTTTTCTTCCAGTACCTGCCCTTGAAAGCCAGGATCCTAACCACAGGATGCAGCAGCATGCAGTGGTCAGCCATAGAGTGAGGAAGCTCTCCCAGAGGGAGACCCGGGAACAGCATGGGTCAGGCAGCCATAAGCTATTTTATTTTGAACTATGCCGTGCTCTTTCTCCAGGCAAACAGTGCCACTAGGAACGGCAGACTTCAGTCACTTGCCTGAATTAGTTTAAGGTCACCATTCAGCAGCTGCTGCCACCACTAGCTAAATTCAGCCCAGTCCAATGGCAGTTCCTATAGGAGCGTGGAGCAAAGAGAGCCACCACCTCCTCACAAGCAGCTCCTAGGGAGCAACTGAGAGAGGCAGCTGCTCCCAGACCCTGCTGAGCACTAGGCTCTGCTCTCACAGAGGTCTGGTCTGTGGTTACAGACAACTACTGACCCCCTCACAATTGCTTTTATCTGGTAGCCTCAATTTACTGTTTCTGCCCACAGCTGAAGGTTGTGATTGAAGACTACCTGGAGGAGTACAATCAAATCAAAACCCCAGAGCTGAAGCTTGTGCTTTTCATGGATGCAATACAGCACATCTGCCGAATCATCCGGATCCTGCGGCAGGCTCCAGGCAATGCTCTTCTCCTGGGTGTTGGGGGAAGTGGGAGACAGTCTCTCACCAGACTGGCATCTCACATGTAAGTAATGCACTCCTATGCACATAATGTGGAGCAGCTCCATTAGGGCTGCCTCCAGAGAATATTTTTTTCCTGCTCTTCCTGCTACTGGTTACACATTTTGCTGGTTGCTGACTCTTCAGATTTAACACTCAAGAGCTAGGGCTCAGTTAACATGCACATGTATGCTAGAAAAATAGGACTCTCTTGCCTGCTAGTAGCTTGGGTTACTGCTGCGGGCATGCAGCAAATGACCAAATGCAGCATGGTCCATGTCAGCTCACTGGCCTGTGCAGCACTCAGCATGGCAGGGGGAGAGATAGGGGCTTCTTCCTGGGAGCTGGGCAGCAGGAGGACAAAGACAGGAGCTACTAGTGACAAGTGATCAAGTGACACTGGCAGCCTGGCAAGTAGGACTGGTGAGTCTTGGGAGCCATGGGGCCTCAAGGAGGAAGCTTGAAGAGCCAGGGAACTAGGCTGAGGAATAAAATTCTTCCAGCTCTGAATACAAGGTGTGATCCTCGATAAACACAATCACAGTTCCCAGGTGCAGCAGCCTCCAAGGGCAGCATCACAAAAAAATCCATGTTGAGTTGTTCTGCACTCTGAGGTACTGGGCCCAAGAAGCACTGTGACTCTGTTAGCTCATGGAGTTGTATTTCTCCCAGTTTCTAGGTAGCTCAGGTATCTCTGCTTTGAGTAAAACATTCTCTTGGGTTCATGGTTGACCATGCACAAGGACAGGTATGTGCTCAGGACTCATTGCAGGAAAGCAACTTGCTTGAGTCCTCTCCCCCTGCGTCCACAACACATACTCAGGATTGACAAAAGAGGAGGTTTTAATTCGATGTAACTCCACAGGATTCTCTTTCCTTTAGGGCCGATTATGAGTGTTTTCAGATTGAACTGTCCAAAAATTATGGCGTGACCGAATGGCGAGATGACGTAAAGAAGATTATGATGAAGGCAGGCCTTCAAAGTCTACCCAAGACGTTCCTATTTGTAGACACACAGGTACAGAAGTATTAGCATGGTGGACTCCATCTCAAAAGGAGTCAGAAACACAGCTCTAAGCTCAATAAATCCCCCTAAAGAGGATTGAAGAGCTTGATACAAACCAGGCACAAACTTGTATTTCTTAAGTAGCCCACCTTCATTGTCTAATAAAAAAACTCCAGGGAAACTGAAGGTGGTGCATTTGTTGCTGACTAGCCCAACTTCTGGAATTCATGGTTATGTTCCCCATAGGCTTTTTTACTGCATTATCATAGGAACCAAGTCCCTTCTGGCAGTGCCCTAAGCAGTAAGATGAGCATCTGTCAAATGCTGCTTGTTCTTGCATCTTTTTTCCCTGCAGTGAGAAGCATATGTGGGAAAAGAGCGGCATGGGAGGGTGCATTTAGTCAAGTAGTTGGATGCTGTGTATTTCTGATTTAGCAAAGGTGGGGAGGTGAGTGTAGCTCTGGAGGGAGATCATCCCACAGACTGTGACACATCCCTACAATTACTGTCTCCCACATCAATGAGCTTTATCCTAATCGTGAAGTGTTCTGTGCTAGAGGAACAAAGACTCAGAGCAACCTTGTGTCTGGGGTCGGGCGGCAGAGTCACTGCAAAGCAGGGAGCAAAGCCCTGAGCTCAATTTGTCTGTAAGGAGACGGTGAATGGGCAGAAAGAGGTTTGTTCTCAGATACACACCCTCACCCTTGAAAAGGCTGAACATGGCTGTTCAACTGGAAATGCTGGACAAGGGTCAGAGTATGCTTCACTAGAGACAAGTGATCACAGAAATTATTTCTTATAACAGAGGCTGAGGGCTATATTTATCTGGAAGTGATCTCTGTGGCATGTGGAGACATGACTGTCTTAAGACTTAAGAAACTGCTTTTTCCCCCCCTCCATCATCTACTTAGATTAAAAATGAATCCTTCCTTGAGGATATCAACAACCTGCTCAACTCAGGTGACATTCCCAATATCTACAACCTTGATGATCAAGAACAGATCATGACAGCTATGAAACCCGTTGTTCGAGATCTAGGGCAGCAGCCTACCAAGGCCAATCTGATGGCTGCATACACAAGACGGGTTTACAGCAATATCCACATGGTCCTGTGCATGAGGTACAGTTCAGGGGTATGGCTCTATTCCATCAATGTTAATTATTCCCTCCTAGTCCTTTGCCTTGCATCACTTTGTCATGGGACCTTTGTTTCCAAGCCCCTGACTTTGGAGGAGGAGTAAGGTTTGCCTATCACCTTCCCATAGGACTGGATACTTTTTTTTTTATCCTTCACTGGTTTGAAGATGAAAGTTGAAAAGTTTAAGAATATGATTATATGTGATCCAGATTAAATACAAGCTTCCTCCTCCTTCATGCACCATTGAGCTGTTTGTTACAAAAATATCTTGCTTGAGTTTGGGGCTCAGTTGCACCATGTTTACTCATGAATCTAGTGCATAGATTCACCATGCACTAGATGAAAACATCACCCCACTACCATCTTAATACTTCCAGAATATACCCAGGACTTCCAAGGAGTGAACTGTGACATGTGGCTCACTGTCTGAATTTTCATTCCCTACTTCCCTCCCTCCTCCTTCCTTAGGTATATTCCCTTCCTTCTTACCCTGTAAGAGTTCAGGATGGTTCTAGGGAAGTAGGAAAGCTATTTTATTCTTGCATCTGTAGCTAGTTGTAACACCTCTTTTCTGCATGTCTTTCCCTCAGCCCTATTGGAGAGGTCTTCCGTGCACGCTTGAGACAGTTCCCCTCTCTCGTGAACTGCTGTACCATTGACTGGTTTAATGAGTGGCCTGCTGAAGCCCTGCAGTGTGTTGCCTCCTTCTTCTTGCATGAGATCCCACATCTTGGTGCCAGTACTGAAGATGTCAATGGGATGGTAAGTGCCACACTCAACACACAAAACACAGCTTCTGTATGCTCAATAGTGTGCCATAGCTGCACAATGGATGCTAGGACGCAACTGCAGAGGGGTCCTACCCTGCAGCAGAAGTGTTTCATAGGAGGGTTATTCAAATACAGAACTAGCTAGCTTTTGTATGTCTTGAAATGGCCATGTCCATTTGTCCACCTCTCTCTGTATGGCATTGAAGCCCACAGACATATATAAGCTGTGTTGTGACAGTATAGTTAGGCTCTTTGTCTCTGTGGGCATCACATAGACCTGCCTAGCACATGTTCAGTACTGAATAAGCTTTTTTCTTTCCTTTCTCCTTGTAGATTCAAGTGTGTGTGGAAATACATCAGAGTGTGGCAAAGAAGTGCCAAGTGTACCTGGCAGAGCTGGCCAGACACAATTATGTCACTCCCAAGAGCTACCTTGAGTTCCTCAGCATCTTCAGTTCCCTGATTGGAAAGAAGAAACAGGAACTGAAGACAGCCAAGAAAAGGATGAAAAGTGGCCTGGACAAGGTTCATCCCTCACACCCACAAGAGCTTTGGGCCACCCTTACCTGCTCTGAGCTGTGTATTTATAGCTCCAGAGATGCAGTGAGATGCCCTATGCATCTCCTGTGTAACAGGAAAAAAACTCATGTTAAGGCAAATGAGAACTATGCCCTCTGCTAGAGCCAGTCTTTCTGAAGGTCTGAGTCTACAACAGCTCTAAAAGAATAATGGTCTCCAGCCTTTGGGGACCATAGACCTCTCTGTAGCTCATCATCTCTCAGGATGTTCCTTGTTAACCCTTTAACTGAAAGCCCTGTAACAGCAACATTGTTCTGCTGACTGATTGCCACGAGCTTATGAAGTAATGCCCATCATGTGCAGGCACTATTAGGCACTATTATTTATAAGCACACCACAGTACCAGATTGATGCTTAAGCAGGGACCAGAGCAAGACCTGCTTTGTACAGCCTGACAAGGGCAGCACAGCCCTTTCCTGGGGCTTTCTATGGTTGCTGCCTGTGCTCTCACTCTTGCTTTGCTCCCACAGCTCCTGCAAACAGCAGAGGATGTAGCAAGGATGCAGGAGGAGCTGGAGTCTGCCCGCCCTCTCCTGGCACAGGCAGCCAAGGACACACTGGCAACCATGGAGCAACTGCAGGTACGGCTGCTGGACAGCCCTGCACTTTGCATGTCTGACTGCTCAGACTGGACACAGGGCTTGGGGAGGTGTTGCAGGGTTATACCAAATCCTGCTTGGTCCGACAGTACCTGCTTGGTCAGACAGTAAAAAGGCCTCAGATTAGCACAGCACGTATTTACACACTACCAGCAAGAATGGCCACCTTCTGGGGTCCCTGCTCTGGTGTTGATGGGAGCCAGTCACAACCTACCAGCCAGCTGCTAGCAGAAGTGTTGGCTCACATGCCCCTGTCTGAAACCACAACCCAGGGGTCCATCAGCCAAGCTCCCAGCTCCCTTTCCTCACTGGTTTAGATCCTTGCAAGCACAGACTAGCAATACTACTAACACAATCCTCAGGTGGCCTGAGCAGTTCTAAGCCCAGACTGTTGTTGCCAAAAGGCATTGTTCCCCCACATCCCAACCCCAGGGAGCTGATCCAGGTGCAGCCTCCCACTGCTAGCCTAAACCTCAGGGATCGTCACATGCAGCCACTCATGCCACTGCAGAAGATGCTGTGTTGCCGGTCACTACCTTCCCTCCTGCTTATGTTCCTCTTGCCTGTCTCCTGCTGTGGGATGGCCAGACTGAGACAGAGGCAACAGAGACACTAACATCATACACATACTAACAGCTGCACGCAAAGGGGAAAGTCTGCAATCTCCATGTTCCCAATATCCAAATCTTTATCTGCTATATTCCACATTCCCTTTATTACCTCCTGGTAGTTTCATCCCTGGGGGGAGGAGAGAGAGTGACAGTTTTAGAAGCAAAACCCTCAGCATATCTTCTCATTCTTCCATCTCTTAGGCCTTTGCATGCCTATGCATCCTCTTCCTGTGCAAATAGGAAAAATGGGTAGAGCTACTAATTCCTGCCAGACTAACACCATTCTAGGCACAGCCAGAGCTGGAGATTGTGGATGATCTCTGCAGGCTGACAAAAACCTCCCGCTGGTATGATGCAGGAAGGTGATCCCCTCCAGCAGTTAGGCCCCAGCATGTCTCTGCTGGAAGAAAATACATAGCCTGCCAGGACAGCTGTGATCCTTACCTAGCAGTGTTGAGCCAAGAAAAGGGGTGCTCTGGCTCCAGCATGCTTCTGAGGCTGTCTCTGGTGTTGCAGGTGGACACAGCTGTGGCTGAAGAGACAAGAAGTGCTGTGCAGGCTGAGGAGATGAAGGCCAAAGTGAAAGCGCAGACAGCCCAAGCCATTGCAGATGATGCTCAAAAGGACTTGGCTGAAGCCCTCCCAGCCCTGGATGCTGCTCTTGCCAGCCTGAGGAACCTCAACAAAAGCGATGTTACAGAGGTAACTGGGTTGAGGGGGAGGGTTGCAGAGCTGGATCTAGTCCTGGACAGCCTCACACTTTGCAGCTATTCCCCTTCTATAGGCTTGCAGCATCCCCAGGCTTTTCCACCATCTTCATCCATCTCTCTGGGCAGCTGCCCATGCAGCTTCTCAGCTCCATTCCAGAAACAAAGAGTTTTGAAGGGCAGAGACGCAGCAACTGGCTCCTGGGTGTTCCTACATGTTGTTTCCAACTTGTGCCAGAGAGGGTCTTGAGGAGGGCTCACCCTGTGGTGTCTGTCCATGGGCGTAGGTGGCAGGCAGTACCACAATGCAACCCCAAGTATTGACTGTGCAGCACAGGCTCTTCTGAACCAGCAGGCTCTTTTGAAAGGGGATTCACCACAGGCAGAGAACAGGAAGAGGCAATGGCTGGTGGGCTGACTTCAAGGAATACTGGCTTGAAATAGGATAGTTGGAGAAAGGAGGGCTATTCTGAGCCTGGCAAGTGTCACAGCCCATAGCCAAGAAAGCAAGGACAAGATTTCACCACACAGGGTGTTAACAGCTGTGGAGGGGAGGGACAGGCCTATTGCTCTGCAATTGTGAACAACAGACCTTTTTATTCCCCATAAAACATACAAAACTCCTTTCCCCAGAAGGTGGGGGAAAGGCATAGACAACATCAGTCCACTTGCCTCCGACACCCATCCTCTTGTAGAGTTGGCATGAAAAAAATCTCCTGTCTATACAAGGCTTCTAATGCCAACTCGCAGGATGCATTTTTTTTTTTTTTGACATATCATCTAACTTACCCACCAGCTTTGGGAAACTCTTTATTTAAGGCTAAATAGCTTAATAAGCTCCCTGCATCTTTTTAAGCCCAGCTGCTGGGCCGTGACCCAAGTAACCTATGACTGGAGCCAGGACCACTAGACTTCTCTCCCAGTCCAGGATTAATAACCCAGCCCAACCAAAAGAGCATGCCACTTCTATGGCAGGGAGCAAGCATCCCTTTGACCTACTCCTTTGCATAGGGCAGCTCCATCAGTGGTCCCTTGGAGGAAGCTGACACCTGTTTCTCCAGCTCCTCCACCACCTCTCTCAGCCGATCCTCATTGCAGTAAAGATACACATAAAGGTTGCGCTCTGTCTGCAGGATAGGGCTCTCCAGAAATCTGCGCTTGACATTCAAGTCACTCAGGAGGTCTGTCAGCATTTGGTAGAGGTTGTTCTGCATTGTGATCAGTTGCTCCATCAGCTCAGTGATATCCTGAGGGGCAGAGCCCAAATAGATGTGAACATGCAGGAAGAGGGGAATTTCTTCCCACCTATGGAACAGCTCATCCCACCAGAAACAAACTACCCACCTGGCTCTGGCCTCCAAACACATCCAGTCCAAGCAACAGAGGTAGCTTACTGGGCCACCTTGGATAAGGCACCCCAATCTCTACTTAGCAGCACATGTGAAACACAGCAAGAATCACCTTTGTCCCTCAGCCAGCCACTGCCTCACTGGATAGCTTTTGGGACAAGGCAAGGATCAGACTAATCTCCTCTCCGTCTGTGGGCTGAGAGGCAGCAAGTTCTCCCCCCTGCACCCAGGGGGAATGGCAGAGAGGATGGAGGATGGCACAGAGGGCTCTGTGCCACCCAGCAAGGCCTGGTAGAACAGGAATGCTTGCTTACCGGAGGGGAGAGCTGCAGCTGGTTGGAGCTGTTGTACAATAGCCGGTAGAGCACCTCTGTGGAGGACTCCAGGGCAGGGAGCTGGGACATAGGAGCTGCTAGCTGTGCTTCCAGCACCGTCTGGTCCTGAACCAACTGGGAGCACCGGGCTGTTATGGCCTCATAGCTGCGGAAATGCTGCTCCTCCTGATTTTGCCCCACCAGCATGTCCCAGAGCCTGCAAGAGGGGACAGCCAGCCAGAGGTGTGAGCAGTGTGCCAGCACTGAGGAAGAACAGGGCTCAAGGGACATTGCATGCTGTGGGCCTTGCATGCAAGCAGCTGTGGGGCACCAATGAGAGGACAGCTGCTCCTGGAGAACAGCCCATGTCCTGGAGGTCTGGGGAGAGCACCATAAAGGACCAGACTGGCTCAAGAGCCTGCCAGGGACTCAGTGCTGGCAGACATCAGCACCAGTTACTCCAGAGCTGCACCAGGAGGACCGAGAAGCAGGACACCCAACCAGAGAAAGCTCTTGGTCCAAGCAACTTGTACTTACTTCTGGACCAGCTCTCCTTCTCCATGTCTGAAGACTTGCCTCTACACTCTCCACCTTCACATGCTAGGAAAACCTCTGTTCTCCATAAGTCATTCCCTTCTCCAAACCCATACTTTGCTGCATCAGCACTAGCCGGCCAGGAAGAAGCAGATGCCATCTTCTGGGGAATTTCACACCACTGTGGAATCAGGATGGCTCTGCACTGGCAGAAGGGCACTGCTACGGTGCCTGGTAGCTTGGGTCTGCCACATGCTTCCCCCATTCCCATGCTACCTCCTCCATATCTAGTTTGTTCTCATGCACACACACACCCCTAGGCCCTTACCGTACAGCAGAGATGTCTTTGGGGTCTATCCATGTGTGTGAACAAGCCTTTTGGGAGGACCTGGCATCTTTGAAGTAGCCCTGCTGCTCCTGCAGCCTGGTCTGGGCTTCCCTCATGGTAGTTTCCATCTCTTCCAGCTGAGCAGCCTTCTGGTCCAGCTCCTTTCTCTCCCATTTCAGCTGAAGCTCCAGCAGATCTAGACGGCTGCGCTGGCTCACCAGCCTCACAGCTGCCTCCTCTTGCTTCCCAGCAACATACTGCAGATGGGCAGATTCCAGACTGAGCTGCCTCTCCATGATGGGCAGACGAGAGCGGCAGGCCTCTGCCTTCAGCAGAGGTGGCAGCTGGTGCGTCAGGGTCTGCGTGATGTCACAACGCAGGGCATGAAGCTGCTTCTGAAGCATGGCAGACTGACTCTGGAGCTCCACCTCAACTTCATGCTGTGCAGGGGGAAGACAAGACAGCCTGGTGTCAGGGTGCACCACTAGTGCTGCCTGGCTCTGCCACCCACTCCTGACATGTCAGCTGTGCTCCAGTGTTCAACAGGAAGGACTGCCTGCAGCACAGGGAGACCCTGCCACAAAGGATGGTGGAGGAAAGGGAGCACTGGCCCTACCTGGTTCTCCTCGAGAGCTTCCAGAGTCCTCTGGGCCCACTCCAGTGCAGCACAGTGGCCTTCCACTTTTGCTGACATGACTATAACCTCCCTCTGGGCACAGATACGTGCTTTCTCCATTCGGCTCAGCTCCTTCCAGTAGCTGTCTTGGTCCTCCAGTAGCTCATCTCCATCAGTCCCAAGGCTTTTCGGCATCGTTGTTTGCTTGGTGTCCATTCTCTCTGTGGCTTCCTGGCTGCCATCTCTCTCATCCTCAGCCCCCATGCTCAACACCTCTCTCCCATTTCTCACCTCCGGTAGCAGTTCCGCCCTTGAGCCTTGGACCAGTATTCCCTGACTTGCTGGTGCCACCCCCCATGGTGTCGTTGCACACTCTTGACAGGGACGTCCTCTTCTTCCTTCTGATATTTCCCAGTCTGAGTCCATCTGTATCCCAGCCTCCAGGGTTTCCTTCAGGCTGCTGTCTCCCTGTTCACTTGCTCCCTGAGCCTCTGGAGCCTGGACACTCCCTGGTATGACCTGCTGGATGCAACTCTCAAACACAGTGGTGGCCTGTTGTTCTAGCTCCATGTAAGGGCCAAGATCCATCTCACACAGCAGTGCTGGCAGCCGGCCTTTCCCCACACCCCCATGCCACTCTGCCAACTGCTTTGCAGCCTTGCTGATCTGGCTCAGGATAGCACTGGTTTGGAAGATCTCCACTTCCAGGTCCCTCTGAGCCTTCTTCAAGTCCTGCTTCACTGCTTTCTCCTCCTCCTCCAAATACTTCAGCTCCCGCTGCAGGTTGGCTGCCCAAACCTGCAGCTTGCTGTGCCGCCAGAGCTGACGGTCACGATAGTCCTTCAGCTCCTGAAGCTCCTGCTGCAGGGCCTCCAGAGAAGGACCCTCATCACCTGGTGTCATGCTTGGGAACTGTGGGACCTGACAACACATCTGCAATGCCTGCTCAAGGGCACTGCCTTCCAGGATGGGCTTGCCTGCAGCCAGCAGGGCATCGTAGGCCTCCACCTCAGCCGAGCTCAGCACATTCTCCTCACTCACCGTGCTGCAGAACCACTCGAGGAACTGCTTTGTCTGAGGGCAGTCAAAGAGCCAGTCAAAATCCTCCTCACAGAGGGTGTCTGCGTGGGGGTAGACCAGCCTCAGTGTCGCCACAAACTCTGCCCCTCTGTTGCATGTGTCCAGTGGGAAGGCCTGGGAGTATCGCTGGCTGAACATAGCAAGGGTGGTGAGCACTAGAAGGGAAAAAGCAGGACTCATCCTTAAGGATCCTGACACCCACAGCCATCTCAAGGGTGCTGCAGCAGCACTCGTAGCTGCCTGCTTGAGGAGAGACTCAAGCAGTCCCTCCACAAGTTCTGCAGACCAGTTTCATGTGCCCCCCCTGCAGTGGGGCACAAGACAAATGAGAGCCCACAGAGCAAGGGAGAAAGCCTGCCCATGCCCCATTTCCATACAGCTTCCTCCTCCCCAGGGCCATACAGGTCTAGCTCCTTTGCTAAGACATCTTCAGCCTATAAGATATACCTATCAGAGCATGAGGGCAGGCTTTTTCAGCCTACTCATAGCTTGCTCCATGCCCTTTCTGATAACCAGCTTTATCTTCAAACACCTTTTTCCCTCCTGCCTGTGCATTGCATCCTCTAAATGTCCTGCCTCTGGTCCCAGTCTCCCCTGGGCCAGCTGAGGCACAAGCACCCCATCTCACTGACAACCAGGCCAACCCACTATCTCCATTTGGGTTTTGAAGGTACGAGCAATGCAGCGGCCTCCCCTCGGTGTGAAGATGGTGATTGAAGCAGTCTGCATTATGAAAGGAATCAAGCCCAAAAGAGTGGCAGGAGAAAAGCTAGGCTCCAAGGTGGATGACTACTGGGAGCCAGGCAGAGGCCTTCTCCAGGACCCAGGGAAGTTCCTGGACAGCCTCTTTAAGTATGATAAGGTAAGTGGTGGCAGAGGGGGGCTGTGACCAGAAATCAGGTATTGCCTCACAGAGATCCTTCTCACAGCAATGAAGCTTAAAGCTCCTTGTAGGCAACACCCTTCAGCAGAACAAAGGATGAGGACATATTTGGCCGAGAAGTCCTCATGTCAGCTGGCTTGGGCTCACCTTGGGCAATGGGATCCAGACACACGTCTTCCCCTTCTGTCCCTCTGCTCTTTCCATGTGCAAGGGCTGGATGGAAGTGGTATGGGAAGGGATTTGCCCAATCCCACAGCCATGCCTCCCAGGCCTCAACATGTAGCAGTTTGATTCCTGTTGCTCCAGTGCAATGCCCTAGCCACCCTGCCAAGTCCTGGGGCAGGCTGCAGCCACTGGGGGAGCCCTTTGAGACTCTCCTCAGATCTCTAGCACCCAGTCTCGTTTCTCTCTCACCATTCCTTGCAGGACAATATTGCAGACACTGTGATCAGGGCCATCCAGCCCTACATTGACAGTGAGGAGTTTCAGCCAGCTGCCATCGCCAAGGTCTCCAAAGCTTGCACCTCCATCTGCCAGTGGGTGCGTGCCATGCACAAATACCACTTTGTGGCCAAGGTCGTGGAGCCCAAGCGGGTAAGAGGCAGTATGAACCCATTGCTCTAGGTGTTAGGGAGCACAGTATTAGCAGCCCCTTTCTGCAGAGGACGCTGAGAGTCACCATGTTCTGCAGGTCAGGACATAATGTTCAGGCCAAGCCTTAGCAGAACCAAAGCCTCAAAACCCATTAACATAATAGAGTAGAATAAATCAGCCTAGAATATGCTGGGACAGAAGCAATACCTTGTTCTTAGTGCTGAGTTCCTGGCTCAGTAGAAATTGTACTTACAGAAGCATTCCCATATCTCACTAGTGTTTCAGCCTTAATCGTCTCCAAACCTAGCTATTTCTTTATCATTTTGGGGCAAGCAGAGGAACCTTTCCTACTGTTCACCAGTGGGCCACATCCTGAGCTTGTGTAAGCGTGCACAGGCTCTTGACTTTTTGGAGCAATGCAGAAATGCCTTCCAGGGTGACCCCTACTTTTATTTCTGGGCTTGCAGAAGGCAACCCTGGAGTTAGGCAGGTCAACCTTTGCCATACAGGGAAGAATCTCAGTATCAGCTAGTGCTTTCATGGAAAGCCAACTCTTGCTCCAGCATCTCTGGCTTTTTGGGGAAGAGCCTGGCCACATGCCCAACATACCCACTGTTTCTTTCTTGCTTTCCTCAGAGAGCCTGGCAGGAGGCAGAAGAGGACCTGCATGCCACCCAGCAGGTCCTTGAGGAAGCTAAGGAACACCTGAGGGAGGTTGAAAGTGGTATTGCCATGCTGCAAGCCAAGTACAAGAACTGCCTCACCAAGAAGGAGGAGTTGGAGATGAAGTGTGAGCAGTGTCAGCAGAGACTGGGCCGTGCCGCTATGGTAAGGGACAGAGCTGGGTTCTGCCTGCTTACATGAGGCAACATGATTTCAGGTCAAGGAGCACAGTGGTGAAAACATCTATGTGCCTGCAACTCACAGCAATCCTAGGTTGAAGCTGCCTGGCCCAATCTCAGCAGCACAACAGGATTGGGGAAGCTAAGCTAGCCAGGCACTGGTATGAAAAGCTGCTGTCCTGTACACAGCTTCTTCAGCCAGTAACAGGTCTCCAGGACAGCTGAGAGCAGCCCAGTAATCCCAGGATTAAGTGCTCAAAGTTGGGGACAGAATTCAGGATATGGCAGGGGCCATATCTGGTCACCAAAGTCACCTGCAGCATTATGCAGAGAGTAGCAGGTCCAGGACACAAGGTTAGACCATACAGCAGCTCTCATGTGTGCAACTTATCCCACAGCTCATAAACAGCCTGGCTGATGAGAAGGTGCGCTGGCAGGACACTGTAGAGAACCTGGATTACAAGATCAACAACATTACTGGGGACGTGCTGGTTGCAGCTGGCTTTGTGGCTTACCTGGGCCCTTTTACAGTAAGTGTGCAATGCTCCCCACGAGGGGCTTGGTTAGCTGCTCTGCTCTCCTGGCTTCTTGCTGTTGCTGGCCAGATCTGCTGGGAGAAAGGAATAGGGCAAAAGGGTGCAAGCTCCCTCCTGGATCTCTCTCCATTTGTGCC
The DNA here is from genome assembly GCF_000687285.1 of Phaethon lepturus. NCBI lineage: Eukaryota > Metazoa > Chordata > Aves > Phaethontiformes > Phaethontidae > Phaethon > Phaethon lepturus. Next base: position 64,895 of record NW_010511870.1, read on the forward strand.
AGAGGCTGCACAGGGTCCCATTTGAATGGAAACAGGAGGGTTTAGATGCTCACAGCAGACTAGCTGCAACGAAAAGAAAAGCTATGATGGTGCTTCTCATGGCAGGGACACTACCGTGTAGCACTGTGCAAGGAGTGGCTGAGGCAGCTGTCAGAAAACAACATTCCTCACACCAAGGAGCCAAACCTGATCAGCACCCTTGGAGACCCCATGGAAATCCGCTCCTGGCAGGCAAGTTGCAGAAAAACCCAACATTTCAGGCTGAAGGTGCCTCAGGCAAAGGCTAAAACAGCAGGCTCACTGCTCACTAGGGTCACTTGTACCGAAGGACAAACCTCAAACCAAACAGCTCAATAATGACCAAGCACCTCCACTGCAGAGCTGGAATTGCTGCTGGGGCTCCTTGCATAATGAGCAGGAGAGGACCTGGCAGCAGCCTTAACCCATAAGGCTTCCTCTTTACAAACTACAGGCCTAGAGCAAAGCCCTGGCTGTAACCTGCCCAAGCCTAACTCCACCAGCACAGCTCTATCCCATGGCTCAGCCGCTTCAGGCAGAGCTGCGGCCCTGGGCTCAGCTGCTGTTAGAGGTACCCTCGCCACCATTACCATCCCTACCCACCACACAGGCGCCAAGGCAGCAAGGACGTCTCTCTGGCCAGCTGTGTCGTGCTACCAGCTTTTTCTACCCCATTAGACTGCCGGTTTACCCAATGACACCCTGTCTGTGGAGAATGGAATAATAACACAATTCTCCCAGCGCTGGACTCACTACATAGATCCTCAAGGACAAGCAAACAAGTGGATCAAGAATCTGGTAAGAGCCATGGGGAGGAAAGATAGGTCTGCCAGGATAAGGGAAGCAGCGTTCTGTTAGCTTTTCTGCACAGAGCGGCCTCAAGCTGTCGGCTCACAGAGGTGCACTATCCCAGCCCAACATCCCCAGCACCAGACATGGCTCTACATCCATATTCATCCCAGGTGGATTTCCCTACTTGGGGAAATCAGCACAGGGCAGGAAGGGCCCTGTTATAAGCAAGTGAGACATCAGATTCCCACTCTAGCTCTCCACTAGCATTCTGGGGGCCTTGCATCCTTCACCACACTCTATAAAATACAGAACACCACTAGCATCTCCCATAACAGCAGCTAGGGTCTCTAGCAATCAGGACAGCATTACCTGGCTAGTGAGCACAGTCCCTGCTGCCAGAGCGGTAAGAACAGAAACCACCACCTCTTCTCTTCCTCCAGAGAGGCAGCCACTGCCCTTTTGAAGGGTCAGGTGGGATACTGGGGCAGCTGCTCCTGTCTTGCTCCTCAAGTGCTTTTCCCACCCACCTGCTCTCACTTTGCAGGCAAACGAGCTCTGAGTTACCAGCATGTGGCTCTGCAGGGGTGTGCCTCTTTGAAGGAGGTTCTCCCCATTCCCCTCCTTTCCTGCTGCCTCACTGAGCTGTCTCTAGTGCCTGGTGACATGGACCGAACTTGCTAAAATAGCCAAAAACTAGCTGAGTAAGAAAAGATATTATTTCTGCTGCTCCAAGGAGCTAAACGGGCCCAGTGAAAAGTATACCATGCACCAGAACTGGATGTGAAGGTGGGCAGGATGCTGCAAGGACCCTGCTCTTCCCTGCTGTCTTTCAGGAGAAGGTGAACAGCTTGAAGGTGGCCAAGCTGAGTGACCAGGATTTCCTCTGCAGTCTGGAAAATGCCATTACCTTTGGGAAGCCCTTCCTGCTGGAGAATGTTGGCAATGAGCTGGATCCAGCCCTTGAGCCTGTCCTGCTAGGCAAGGAGGGGCGGTGGATACCTGGCTGGGCTGTAAGGGCGCAGTGGGTTTGTAGGTCTCTCTGGGCAGGCAGCACTTACATGGATGCTGCCTGTTCTATGCTGTGTGTCTTGACCAGGGCTCCAGCATGTTGGCAGCCTCCGGCACTCCCTGGTCTCCTGCCAGCAGGTGTTTTTGCCTTGGAGACAGGGGCATGGAATACAGCTGCTCTATTCAAGTTCAGGTCTTCAAGGATGCTGGGTGGCTTTGAGTTCCTCTGTCCAGAGAGCCTTCAGAGTCATTCCTCTCTACAGAGCCCAATGCACAGCAGGATGCCTTCCCTCACAAGAGGTAGCTATCCCAGCCTTCATGTATTTGTCCCTCTCCGGTACAGACTTATAAACAGCAAGGCAACACCATGCTGAAGCTGGGGGATACAGTGATCCCCTACCATGAGGGTTTCAAGATGTACATCACCACCAACCTGCCCAACCCTCACTACAGCCCTGAGGTCTCCACAAAGCTCACTCTCATCAACTTCACCCTCTCACCCAGGTACCTGCTTACCCCATTAGCTTCCCATGCTGCTCCGCCTCATTCCTTGCAGTCTTTAAACCCTCAGGCCTGTTGCCCCCACCCTCACTTCCATGGCTTTTGTTGTAGTGGCTTGGAAGACCAGCTGCTGGGAGAAGTGGTGGCTGTGGAGCGGCCTGACTTAGAAGAAGCTAGAAACCAGCTAATTGTTAGCAATGCCAAGATGCATCAGGAGCTGAAGGAGATAGAAGACCAGATCCTGTGTCGGCTCAGCACTTCTGAAGGAAACCCTGTAGATGACTTGGAGCTCATCAAAGTGCTGGAGGCATCCAAGCTCAAGGCGGGAGAGATCCAGGTCAGAGGTGGAGGTGCTTTCCTCCTGCAGCTGTGCATCCCCTGCCAGCACTGCACTAACCATGACATCTCTTCTGTCCTCCAGGCCAAGGTAATGGTGGCAGAGCAGACAGAGAAGGACATCAACATCACTCGCCTGCAGTATGTGCCCGTGGCCGTCCGCTCACAGATCCTCTACTTCTGTGTCTCAGACCTGTCCAGTGTGGACCCCATGTACCAGTACTCACTTGAGTGGTTCCTCAACATCTTCCTAATGGGGATCAGTAACTCTGAGAGAGCAGGTGCCTGCCCAGAACAGCCCCCTCCTATCCTCTTCCTCACCCTACATTCGTGGTCTAGCGGCAGTAGAAGCTAGGTTGCCTGCAGAGTCAAGGCCAACGTGGCCACTTGCATTGACTCTCGGCATGGTCCAGTGCTGGGACCACATGGCGAGGGAAGATGTGGTCGCAGCCTGCACTCTGTTCTCTTCCCCACTTACTTCTCTGCTGCCCAGTCTGACCAGGCAGGAGGGATGTTAGTGCCGGGGCACAGGCAAGGTACCCACCGTCCTGGTAATGGTGTGGCTCTGCTTGTCACAGAGCTGCCTGCACGCACAGGTCCTGGCTGCTGGTGCCAGGCTGGGGGCAGCTTTCCCTGCCCAGCAGCGTGTGTTAGCCAGGATGGTGGTGGCTGGGCCCGTGTCGGCTGCCGTGGTGCAGTGTGGACTCCCTCCCAGTACTGGGGCAGTGTTTTCTTCTGCATACTGAGCCTCTCAGCCTTGTGCTTTCACAGGGGTTTCTGTGCCAAGTCTATGTTTGAGAGCAGCATCTGTTCTTCCTGTGCAGGTGTGCCCCATGACCAGGAACCGACAGCTGACATGGAGAGCACCCTCCATATCACCTGTAGCACCCACCACCCTTGTCTGGTTGTTGCCTTTTTTTCAGACACTGTGAAGGACCGGATCGTGAACATCAACAACTATATCACCTTCAGTCTCTACAGCAATGTGTGTCGTAGCCTCTTTGAGAAGCACAAGCTCATGTTTGCCTTCCTGGTTTGCATCCGGATTCTGATGAATGATGGGCAGATTGATATGGTGAGCAAGTAACCTTGGTCATTTGATGGGATCCCATCCGGGCAACTCAAGCCCAGCCCATTCAGCCCCCCTAGAATAGCCTACCGGGGTGGAAAAGGAGCCTTGTTCCTTGGGACTGGGGGCAGGCTTGGCAGGCTGGTGAGCAAATCCAGGGCCTCTCTCTTCACTCAGATCTCAAACCTTTCCCTGTGTCTACATGCAGAGCTGCCTAGCCTAAATCACCTGCAGCTTTTGCCAGTTTGCTGCCAGACTGCTGCAAAGGTTAGCGAGTTTGGAGGGAGCAGGCAGGGACTAGAAAACCGAGAAAAGCTAGTGGCAGCTGAACAGTGATGTTGATCTTACCAGACCCTCCAGTTCACTTACACCTTGACACACACACCTGGCAGGAGAGGCAGCCAGAAAGTTACTGCAGGATTTTAGCTGTATATGGCACAAACCCACATGCCTCAGGCCCAGGCAGGTAGGTTATAATCTATGACCACGTCCTGTCCTGTTCCCAGGACGAGTGGCGGTATCTGCTGTCAGGAGGGTCCATAAAGGAGATGAGGGAGAACCCCGCTCCAGCCTGGCTGTACGAGAGAGCGTGGGGAGACATCCTGGCCTTGAGCAGCCTGAAGAATTTCTCCAGCTTCGCCGATGATTTTGCAGCCAACCTTGTAGCGTTCAAGGCCATTTTTGACAGCCCTAAGCCCCACAGGCAAGTGCCCCCTGCTTTGCCAGCTTAGCTGTACTGCACCCGGCAGGTAACGGTGTCCCTGGGAGAGCAAGAGGAGCCAATACAGCCACAGTGCCGGCTCTGCTCCCAGTGCAGTGCCACACAAGGGAGAGGATGAGGCATTGCCTTGTCTCCTCATGGGTGGCCCTTGCCTGTACATGTTGTTCGCTCAAGGCAGAGCCACACGACGCCTTAGCCCAGCAGTATTTGGTGCTTCCCCAGTGGAAGCAGCTCTGGTTTGCCTGCTGATGGTTTCAAAGCGACAGACAGCAACCTCAGCCAAGTGACTGGAAGGTCCCTGTCCCTTCTGAAACCCCTATGGCTGCCTGCAGGCAACTTGGGTGCTTCTTGGGGAGCTGCAGGATCTGGCACATCCCCCCAGAATGCATCTAATTGCTTTTCAGAGAGCCCCTGCCCGGGAAGTGGGAAGCTGAACTTGATGCCTTCCAGAAGCTGCTGGTTCTACGGTGTCTGCGGGGAGATAAGATCACCAACGCCATGCAGGACTTTGTAGCGCTGAACCTGGATCAGCACTTCATTGAGCCGCAGGTAATCAGGCAAAAGGAAGTGCTGGTGGGGCCAGGAGTAGGGCAGGAGGCCTCGAGCTTGCTGTAAATGAGCTGTCAGCATTTTCCAGTTGCAGTGAGGATGCTTGTGCCTCTCTGCAGCCACAGTGTTCCCACAGCTGGGGAAACACTTCTGTTACTAGATGAGGGATATCCTACCTAATGTCCACCAGTTAAACCACACTAGGAGGGGGCAGATAGTGCAGGCATACAAGGGAAGAGTTTGAATGACAAATGGGAAAGTAGTTACTGCCCTGATCCTAATGCTGACAGAGGAGGGTGGTACTAGGCCCTTATCGAACATGTTTCTGGCCTCGGCACCCAAGAGCACGCCAGTGCCTTGGAGAGGAGCTGGAGACCAGGCAGGGTGAGGAGGTGCTGCTTGTGGTGCCACTATGGCCCCTCCACTCCAAACAACTTTCTGTGTTGCAGACCACTGACCTCTCAGTTGTCTTCAGGGAGTCCACTGCCACCACACCCCTGGTGTTCATGCTGTCCCCAGGTACTGACCCTGCTGCCGACCTCTACAAGTTTGCTGAAGAAATGAAGTTCTCTCAAAAGCTGTCTGCCATTTCTCTGGGCCAAGGCCAGGTAAGCTGCCAGTGCCCATCTGGGGCAGCATTGTCCTGCTGGCACTCCCAGCAATCTCACCTAGCTCCAAGTAGGTCAAACACCCTTGCAGCACAGCAAAAACACCCTCCTGCCCCAGGGTCCTTACTCACCAACCTCCCGCTAGCTGCAGGAGCCAGTTCGGTGGGGGGCCTGCAGCAGTTACCCCTATAGTGCCCTCAAACTTCCTGAATCCATCTCCAGTTCTTCCGTTCCCTCCACCCTCCCACACAGGCTTGCAAAAGCTGTAGAAGACCCTTTGCTGTGCCATCAGGCAGCAAAGATCCAGTTGAGCCATGGGGACAAAGCCAGGCTGTAGCTCTGGAAAGTGGTCCCTCCACCGAGAAGCTGTCTCCCTGTCCAGCTCAGCAGGGCACAACCCATGATGAACTAAGTTCTCTGAGCTCTTCTCATCTGCCTTCTCAGGGCCCCCGTGCTGAAGCCATGATACACAGTGCCATGGAACAGGGCAACTGGGTCTTCTTCCAGAACTGCCACCTGGCCCCCAGCTGGATGCCTTCACTGGAGAGACTCGTCGAGGGCATCGACCCCAGCACGGTGAGCTGATGTACTGAGCCGCCTGCCCACTCTGAGGGTAACAGGCAGGAGGCTGGAGCCCTGGGAGGAGCTCAGGTCTAGTTCAATCCCATCCACAGGTTCCCTGTAGAACTAGAGGGTCAGTGCAGGAGCAGCTGAAGTGTCTGTGCCTGCGCCCTCTGAGCACTTGCTACCTTCTCGATTTCCAGGTGCATCAGGACTTTCGCCTCTGGCTCACCAGTTTACCAAGCAACTACTTCCCTGTGTCCATCCTCCAGAATGGCTCCAAGATGACCATTGAGCCCCCCCGTGGGGTCAAGGCCAACCTACTCAAGTCCTACATTAATTTCAGTGATGACTTCTTGAATTCTTGCCCCAAGGTAAGACCCAGGTTGTACTCTGATTTGCTGTCCCCAGCCCACGCCCGCTCCAATCTATGCTTTCCTCCTGGATGTTGCTCCTCTGCAGGCATAGATCTTCCTCTCTGCTAGAGCTCTGATGTGCTAGAGAAGGGCTGGTGGTATTTCTCATAAGCCCACATCTACTCTGTGATGAGCCAATTAGAAATTTCATTTTCAGAAGCAAAAGCAACAGGATTGCGGAGGCCTGGCATAATACACTTGCAGCCCTCTAAGTAAGGGAGTGGGCCACAGCCTTCCCCAGCACAGCAGCCTGACTGAGGTTTCCACCTCTCCAAGCTCCATCTGGCACTGCTGAATTGGCACATCTCCTCTGCCAGGTTCCAGCAGGAACTGACCCCATCCAAGGATGCCTCCTCCCAAGCTGAGCACCTCCTCTCCCTGCCCTCCTGCCTACAGGTCGCAGAGTTTAAATCCCTGTTGCTGTCACTTTGCTTCTTCCATGGGAACATGCTGGAGAGGAGAAAGTTTGGGCCTTTGGGCTTCAACATCCCCTATGAGTTCACAGATGGAGATCTCCGCATCTGCATCAGTCAGCTACAGATGTTCTTGAGCGAATACACAGACATCCCGTACAAGGTAAGTGTGTGAGCTGGCCCCTCCTGTGGAGGGAACAGGCTCATGAAGCACGTGCCAGTTGGAAAGCCGTGGTGGGCTCCCTCACAGGTTCTGAAGTACACAGCTGGGGAGATCAACTACGGCGGACGTGTGACTGACGACTGGGACAGGCGCTGCATCATGAGTATTTTGGAAGATTTCTACAAGCCTGAGGTTTTAATTCCTGAGTTTGCCTATTCCGAATCGGGGATCTACAAGCAGATCGGTACCTCTTCTGACCTCGACGTAAGTACTCAAGTAACAAATGGCAGCTCAGAGATCCAGCGGAATTGTCATAGTGCAAAGGGGATCTACTCCTCCCTGAAATCCACTGCATTTCCAGTTCCCTGGGGGAATATAAGTTTGTAAGAACCTGGGTATCTTCAGCTGCTTTGAGGAAGCTGCATCTGCTTCAAGCAACAAGAGGAAAATCTTGTCCTTGTGCACAGGAGATAGTAGCAGCTATCACCATAGTTCCCCAGCTGAAAGCTTTTGTACTCTGAACCATTTTGGTATCACATACCTAAGACACCCGAGGGGCTCTGCAGGAGACACAGCAGGAAGCTCACTGCCAAGCAGCCCATTCTCATAGCCTGTGTTTGCTTCTAACACAAGCGCGATTTAACTCCCCAGCCAGACCGCAAACCGTGGCCATGGCCTCCACTCAGCCACCAAACCTGGCTCGGAGGAGCTGCCCCTGCATCAGCCTCCCCAGCAGCCTGAGTCCTGCGTCAGCAAGCGTTGCTCTGGGCACACGTAAGCTGTCCCTAAGTCAAAGCTGTGAGTTGTGTTTCCTGCCTGTGAGAGCTGTGTAAAAGTCAGATGAATGAATCTCAAACACCAAGACAAGGAATATCTCCCAACTGAGTCTGATTTGCTGGGTTTAGATCTGCTGGGTTTAGTTTATCCAGCAACGCTGGCTTAGTCATTTCTTTCAGGCCAGGCCCGTAACAGCCCAAAGGGGCACCAGAGCTTTATCCGTGTGCTCTTGGACTCACAGCCTGTGTGGATTCTTCTCCAGGGCTACCTCCAGTACATCAAGAGCCTGCCACTCAACGATAGCCCAGAGCTCTTCGGTTTACACGACAATGCCAACATCACCTTTGCTCAGAACGAGACCTTTGCTCTGCTGGGGGCCATTATGCAGCTGCAACCCAAGACCTTCACACTGGGAGGCTGCAGCAGGGAGGAGGTGGGTGCCCTGATCCTGTCACTGCTCTGGCAGCCAGCACCCAGTACAGGCAGCCAGCACAAACACCAGCTCCCAGCAGGTGCCACCCTGCCTGCTGGGTGCCAGCAGTGGCACTGCCCTCCAGGCATTAGCTTTCCCCCTTCTCGGCAGCCATGGCCGGGAGGATGCTCACCCACTTGCTGCCTGCCTTCCAGCTCGTGGAGGAGACCTCCAAGGACATCCTGGCAAAGCTGCCTGCCCCCATGAACCTGCAGGAGGTGATCCACAAATACCCGCTGCTCTATGAAGAGTCCATGAACACAGTGCTGGTACAGGAGGTGATCAGGTAAAACCCCTGTGGGATCAAGTCCTGAGCCAGTAACCGGCTGGTCCCTTGGGGAACAGCAGAGATATGCAGGGCCCTGTTCCCACCCACCTTTGAGGAACTTCATGGCTGAGCATGGCCATGGGGTTGGCAGCCACACTAACAGCTATGTTGTCCCAGCCAAGACCTTCAGCTGATCCCTGTCCTGTGGGGACTGATCAGTGTCTCCATCCACTACGGTCAGCAATTCAGGGCTAGGGGGGCAGCTATAAGACCCCACTAAAGAGGAATGGGGCTGGGGGCTACATGGAAGAACTTCATTCGCTGTGCAGAGATCCATACCCTCTCCGGGCAGACGTGGGCGATAAACCACTGCACTGAGTCACTCTGCTCCCTCTGCTCTTTCTTTGTAGGTACAACAGGCTCCTGGAGGTGATTGCTCAGACCCTGAGGGATTTGCTGAAAGCTCTCAAGGGCCTGGTCGTGATGTCCTCTCAGCTGGAGCTGATGGCCAGCAGCTTGTACAACAACACTGTCCCCGAGATGTGGAATGCCAAGGTGCGTGGCCCGGCCAGCCCAGCTGCCTGCAGGAATTCACCTGAACCAGGGGAATGGGTCATCAACCACAGAGCTGGACTGGGCTGTGCTCCCCTGGCACGGAGATGTCTCCTGCCTAGTGCAGCTCGCAGCCGTTCCCAGACCCAGGCTGGATGAATCCCTGGGCAGCTGTCAGCAACTGGGCTGCAAGGTCTAGCATGGATTGTATTCAACACCTTCCTTGGTGGGTATCCCGCAGGCCTACCCGTCACTGAAGCCCTTGGCGTCCTGGGTGAACGACCTGGTGCAGCGGATTGAATTCCTGCAGAAGTGGATCAGCCACGGGATCCCCTCTGTGTTCTGGATCAGCGGGTTCTTCTTCCCCCAGGCTTTCCTCACCGGGACACTGCAGAACTTCGCCAGGAAGTCTGTCATCTCCATCGACACCATCTCATTTAGCTTCAAGGTCAGTAAGTCAGCCAGAAGCTCTGGATTTTTGGGGAATCTGCTGCTAGAAAGCCACAAAGGTGGCAGTTCTAGCCCTGACCTGCTGAAAAGGCGAAGCCACTAGCTGCACAGCTGCCCATGGACCCCATCAGCCCCTTTGTGCTCAGATACACCCACGCACACTGCCAGACAGGGCAAGCAGAGGCTTCTCTGCCTCTCCAGACCTGCTCACATCCCTCTCCGCAGTCTTCGCCACAGGCTGCCCCACAGCCTTACGATGCGAGATGCCAGAAAACCCAGCCCAGCCCATTGGAGAGCTGGGGCAGGCACGCCTTTGGCAGTGCTGACTTCACTAAGAGCAGCTTAAGGGGGTCCTTAGGTCCCCTCCAGGGACGTGCCTTGATCAGGGCCCTGGGCCCGCTCTCCTGTGCAGGTAATGAAGGAGTCAGTGAGCGAGCTCACTCGCCCTCCTGACGAAGGCTGCTACATCCATGGCTTGTTTCTCGAAGGCGCCCGCTGGGACCCCGCTGCATTTCAGCTGGCAGAGTCGCGCCCCAAGGAGCTTTACACGGAGATGGCAGTCATCTGGCTGCATCCTGTCCCCAACCGCAAGCCTCCAGCCACTGGCACCTACCTGTGCCCAATCTATAAGACTCTCACTCGCGCAGGTAGGTGCCCTAAAGAGCTCTCTAGAAGCAAGGGAGAGTGTAGAAGCAGCTAGGAATGGGAGCCCAGGAGAGGCTGCAGGAGTTCCTCCTGCCACACACTGGCATGGAGCGAGGTACTGCTGGCTGAGACCATCCAGGGAGAAAAACAATTTCTCCTGCTGGGGCCATGGAGATGGAGCAGCCAGGCACCCTGGCGATGCAGCAGCACCTCTGGCCAGCCTCCCCTCAGGCCCACACCCGAAAATACACAAGCCTGTTTCCCCCAGCCCTGCTCAGCCTGTCACCTAGCATGGGGCTGGGACAGGGGATCTCGCATGGGGCAACTTGTATCGCCTCCCCGGCCAGCATGCAGTAGCCAAGGCTGCAGTACCACCCTCTCTCCCTTGCTTCCCCCATTACAGGCACACTGTCAACAACAGGCCACTCCACCAACTATGTGATTGCTGTGGAGATCCCTACAGACAAGCCGCAGAAGCACTGGATCAAACGGGGCACAGCCTTGATCTGCGCCCTGGACTTCTAGCCAGAAAACCCAACCCAGATGAGGGCCTGAGCTGGGCCACTGCCATCCTGCACAGAGGTAGGCAGCAAGGGCAGGCACCAACAGCCCAGCAGCCGCTCCCCCTCTCCTCTTGCCCTCTCAGCTGTCAATAAATTGAGTTTGGCCCCAGCAGCATCACACTCACCTGGTGGTGTTGCAACCCACCCAATTACCTCAAGTTTTTAGCACCACAGAAGAGCAGCCAGCAGGGACAATATGGCCCAGAGCAGGCACTTGGTGCTCCCAGCCACACAAAGGCCTCCCTCTCCCTTCCCTCCTCCCTCTCCCTTCCCTCCTACACCTCTGCCTCGGCTGGCTGTTACAGGATAGCTTTATTCCTTCAGACAGATCCATTATTTACAGAACTTGGTATTAGACACAGCAAGAGACAGAAGGGTTTTCTTCCCTTCAACAAATACCAAAAGAACAGTTTCATTCCATAGCCAAGATGGAATGTACAAACTTGCACAATTCAGTCCTCTCCTGTGGCAGCTCCCCTGGGCCCCAGCTCTGCCGCAGGATACCTCTGGAGCGAGGTGCTGACCTCTGGCTTCTGAGAGTTCTGCTGGGGCCAGGCACGAGAAGACCATGCGCAGGAGCGCTGGTAGGAGGCAGCAGGCGAGAGGCAGGCCAGGCCCACGTGCGGCGGCAGGAAAGAGGCTGCTGCCCGCACCAGCGAGCTCTGGGCTAGCAGCCGTCCCGCGGCTTAGGGGCAGCTTTGGGCTCCCTCCACTGCTCCCACCTGCCACTGCCGACCCACCTTGAGCACCACAGCAAAGATTGCCTCTCCCCCCGCTGAAAGGCTTCGCCACGTCCACGCCGGTGCCGTGCCCAGCAGCACCAAGGCCACCCTATGAACTTGGCCTGTTCATAATTCACAGGGTTTCACTGGGGCATGGGCCTGGAGCAACGCCGTGTGATGCACAGGTACTGCCAGGGCCTCGGCACTGGTCCCTAAAGGGCAGCCATGGCAGCAGAGCCACCCACCACCCAGCCC
>NW_010511870.1:76850-79258 GCF_000687285.1 Phaethon lepturus
CCGGGCCGGACGGCCAGGGGCTGCTGCCATCCCCAGAGCAGTGAGGGCAGGGCAAGGCAGGACCCTTCTGGCCATGCATCGGCCACCTCTGGGAAGGGGGCAGCGCAGCAGAGCAGGGGGGATGTGGGAGAATGGGCTCTCTCCAGGAGCTGCCTTGTTCAGCAACGGCCAAAACAAATTTTTTGGGTCAGAACCAAAAATAAGTTTGGAGAAGGGAGGGAGAGGGATAGAAAACACAGCTGTGAAGGTCCTAGGGAAACACAGAGCTGAAGGCCTGGCCGCAGGGGGACACAAGCCCCAGCCAGCTGCAGCCAGCACAGCCTCACGTGGGCAGCGCTGGTGTTCCCACCACACCAGACCTGCTACCAGGTTCCCCTCCTGCAACAGTCCTCAGGCAGGACACTGAGATAGGGGCGCTGGGCGCTGCCATGGCACGGTCAGGCAGCTGGGCACTCCACACTGGACTCCCCTCAGGACAACACGTTTCCACCTTTCACAACTCGGGCTCGGAGCAAAACCCGATTTCTCTTTGTCCCCAGGCTCCACCTCGGCCAAGGGCTTGTCGCTATGGTGCCTCTTCCTTGGGCAAAGGGTAACACAGATCCAAGTGCCACTGCCCAAAGCCACAAAGCCCAGCTCCTGCTTCTTGCAGTCTTGATTCCCAGGTTACTGCCTCTTGGCTTTATACGGGCGGGAGCGTTTCCGGCGGTCCGGCTTCCTCTGCTTGTGCAGACGGCCGATGCTGACTCCCTGCCGCCTGCGGACGGAGATGTTCTGCTCCACGAGGCTTGCCAGCATGCCTGCAGGGGGAGAGGCAGACAGACATGCCGGTACTGCCCATGCCAGAGGTCAGCCCTCCCTCTCTCGCCCAAAACCCACCAGTGGGCTCCTCCTGGGACTGAAAAATCAGGACACAGCGTGGAGACATGTGGCTCCCAGACTGAGTGCTACCTCATGCCCAGGGCCTGGCAGAAGCAGGGAGCAGGGCAGGGTGAGCTTCCCAGGCTCCCAGCTGCTGCTCTGCCACACTCAGTGCGGCTCCCCCAGCTGAACCTGAACCCCAGGCTCCATCCCCTCGGCCACACACTGCAGCTCACCTTCCTGGGCCAGCATGGAGATGAAGGTACAGATGAACTCGTCGTAGTTGTGGGTTCTCCTCTGGTCATCGATCTATAAAAAGATGACAAATCCACAAATAATCCACAAACGGATGGCGGGGAGAAAGGATTGCTCACGGCTAACAGGGGGCAAACAACTGGCATGCCTGGCCCAGCCCACAGGCCAAGGAGACCAGAGCAGGAAGGGACCCACCCCAGCCAGCGCACAACTGGGACTGCCCCCATTCCAGTTCAGGTGCCAGGACTCCCACAGGGCAGCTAGGGAGAGGCAAGGGTGGGCAGGGGAGGAATCCTGCAGGCCTGGGGGCAGAGACTCCCCCCTCCCCCTGCCAGTGCTGCTGTTCAGCTGTGGCCCAGCTGCAGCACCCCACCACCCTCCTCAAGCAAGTTCGTGCTGCCCAGGGGCTTCGGCCTGTCCTGGCGGGAGCTCTGCCCCACAGGGCTGTCTGGTAAGGGAAAGGCACTCCAAATGCTCCTCATTGCTGTTCTCAGCTGAACTACTCTCCCTCCGCCTTGACTTACCGACACCTCAGACAGAATGCTAAATCGGCAATGCAAACAAGTCACCAACAAACACACCTTGAATTTCTTCCTCTTCTCCACCTCCTCCTTCAGGCAGGCCTCGTAGTTTGCAATCTCTGCCTCCACACACTTCAGCAGCGCCAGCAGCTCCTGCCAGGACCAAGCAGAGCAAATGTGAGCATATGGACCCCTGCTGCAGCCCAGGAGCCAGCAGGGTGAACTGGTGGGTGTTCCTCTCTGTGCTGGGAAAGGGAGGATTCATCAAAGCAAAAAACCCTTGCTGGGGTGTGGGGAAGAAAAGAAAAGAAAATTTTAAAAAGTTCATTGTAGGGAATTTCTGAGTCGGAGGGTGACTGATCAGCCAGCACTACAGCCAGCCCCAGGGGAGCCGGGTTCTGCCCAAGCACAAGTACCCACTGCCCTGGGACCAGGGGAAGTGTGGCATGCATGCCTGAACAACACCCCAGGGCCTGCTGCTTCTCACTAACAAAATATGAAGACCTCTTTTGAGTAAAACTGTTTGTAGCCAGCTCTCCTCCAGGGAGCCCTCGATGCACTTGTGCTGCCTGAGCCTGGTCCTGTCCCTGGTCGGAGGGCACAGACAGGCAGTGAAGTTACCAGCAGGCTGGGATGGGGGGGAGACTGGCCCAAAGGAGGGCACAGCACAGCAAACATCGCAGCTGCGGGAGACAGCGGCTCTGCCCACTGCCAAGGAAAATGTCCCTGAGGTGACGCAAGGCACAAAACCTACACTGCCCTGCGCCTCGA
>NW_010511870.1:79293-79814 GCF_000687285.1 Phaethon lepturus
ACACGAGCAACAGAGCGTGCACATGCGGTTCGGTCACTGCCAGTGCTGCTGCGTCTCTGGGCGAGCGCAGGGAGCTCCACGTTCCCATGGCTGTCGCAGCACAAAACTCACCTTGGGAGAATACTTTTCCCCCCCATGGTGATCGCTGGTCCTGCCAAGTCCCACCTTCTCTTTGCTGTCACTGGCCTCACTGCCCTCCTTCTCCTCCAATTTGATTGCGACTGGGGCCTCTTCACCGGGTTTGAGGGAAGGGGGGGAGCTTTTGCCCCCATCTGCAGGGGGGAAAAGAAGCATTAGGAGCCATCGCAAAGGACCAGGCATCCACTCCCAAAGTCAAAGGACACTGTCCTGTCACCGCAGGGGAGATGTCACCCCCCCAACGTCACCTACCTGCAACAGCCAGCGGGCAGAACACGCCATCCTCTGTCAGGTGCAGCAGCCCGGTGCTGATAACAGGCCCCAGGTCCCTGACGGCCCTGTTGTAGCGCATGCAGTCGACACGCAGCAGGCCGTCCTCCTCG
>NW_010511870.1:79938-89964 GCF_000687285.1 Phaethon lepturus
TGCGTGTGGGGTGGGCCGAGCGGAGGGGAGAGCGCGGCGGGGAGTGGAAAGCGCTGCCGATCTCCGAGGCGGTGTCTGTGCTCTCGTTGCTGGGGGTGGGAGAGGGCTGGGAGTGGGTGACCACCGCCACGGCGGCGCCTCCGCCGCTCGTCTTGATGGACAGGGGAATGGAAAGATCTTTTTGAGATTCCTTCAGCTTCTCAGCCAGGACGTTGATGGTGTTGGGCTGCAGGACAGAGAGCTGGCCATCCGCAGCCCCCGCCACGTGGCGGTGTCTGTGCTCTCGTTGCTGGGGGTGGGAGAGGGCTGGGAGTGGGTGACCACCGCCACGGCGGCGCCTCCGCCGCTCGTCTTGATGGACAGGGGAATGGAAAGATCTTTTTGAGATTCCTTCAGCTTCTCAGCCAGGACGTTGATGGTGTTGGGCTGCAGGACAGAGAGCTGGCCATCCGCAGCCCCCGCCACGTGCTCTTGCTTTACCTGCCCCTTCCTTTTGTACCTGCCCAGGAACACAGCAGGGAAGGTGAGTAGCTGGTCAAAGGAGGCAGGGGCCCAGCGCAGCCATTGCCAACCCCACACTCAGCACTCCAGGCTGTCTGCTGGGACGAAGCACGGCCTGAAACATCTCAGGTTGCCCCCACTGCCACCAGCTTCTCTGGCAGCACCCATCACCACTGAAGTACCTGCTCAGCTGCAGGTACCCCTATGCAGACAGGGGGGCACAGGGTGCTGTGTACCCCTGCTCTTCTTCCAGAAGCCCCAAAAGCACCCTCACAGCAGTCTAAGCACACCAACACTGGCACCGGGAGCTGAGTGGGCAGTTGGTGCTGGGGCACTGCGGTTCCCCAAAGCCTGCTGCCATACACAGTCATACTCAGGGCAGCCGAAATCCAGGGTTGATTGTGAAGAGCTACAGAAGGGCTTCACAAAATCCAGCGAGGGAACAGTAAAAGAGGCGAAGAGCCCTAGTCGCACACATGGGTGCAGGCTCTAACACAACTCCTGGTGCTCAGGAAAGACATCAGGAAGTCACCGCTGGTGCTTCTGCAAACGTCACCCCCCTGCCTCCCACCCTCAGCTCAAGCCGTCACCTGATGGCTGAGTTGGTGTTACGAACTTCCTCCTCCTCATCGTCGTCGTAGTCATCCTCATCATCCGAGTACTGCTGGTGCTGTCGGACTGGGACCCGGCTGCGACCCACTCCTGCCGCAAGGTCTTCCTCCTCCTGCAAAACACCGTTGCTGATGACCTGCTAGCAGCAGGGCGAAGAGGAAGAGCCCAGCGGACACATCCTTGGTCCAGCCAAGCACCAGGACTTGCCCCTTTGGAGAGGGGACGCGGGACTCTTCCCTATGCTTGCTCAGTTGACCCACGTAACACTAACCTGTTTTGCCAGGTCAGTCTTTATTTACCCTCTCACCTTCCAGCCTGGGCTAGCACAAGGGCAGGCAGGCTGCAAGGCCGGGGAAGGGCTTAGTCTGGCTGAAAGCCATAGCCCCAGGGAGGCAAGGGACTGGGCTCGCGTCAGGCGTGCTGCTGGCCAGGAGCTCCAGCATACCTGCATGGGGGACTTGGCGTAGTTGTGATTATCCAGGAAGGCTGGCAACCTCTGCACGATGGGGTTGGGGTTTGCTGGAGGCGCCCCGTTGATACTGCTCACTGACGTCTTTGCCACCAGTTTGGATTTGTTGGGTGGGCTCTGTGTGGCCGCAGGGTGGCCCTGGCTGGTGGACTCATCGGTGCCATCTGCCATACAAGCACAGCACAGCCTTTCATGACCAGCACCATCACTTTTTACTCAGTGCCTTCTGCCACCCCTTACCCACCCCGGGTAGCAGAAGAACTCCACCAGACCATCACACCCACTTCCCATTCTGTCGCCAGTGTCCCCAAGCTTAAGCCCTCCCGTTTTCAAGCTCCATCACTCCAACGCTTCTCCCAGGCACAGAGGCATCTACTACACCCCAGCACAGTGCACACGGAGCTGAGCTGGGCTTGGAGAAAAGAAAGCAAAGGTGACCATAAAACTGCCTTAAGCTCCAGGTCAGCCCGCCGTTGGCACCACCCTGTGCTCACTCCACAGTAGGCCAGGCTGGCAACACCACTGGTACGGGGTTCTACCTGGATGGGTGCTCTCTGGAGTCACAGTCTTGCTGCTGGCTGGCTTTGCCTCTTCAGGAGGCTGAGACTCCTGAGTCTTCTGAGTCTGAATCAGCTCAGGCTGAGTTACTCGGATAAGCTTGAAGGCAAACAACAAATGGAAACTGAGTGCCAGACCGCGGTGACCCAAACCACATCCCTCCCATTCGAGCACTGCAGAAGAACTTGTGAGGGTGAGCCAACTGCCGAGCACCCACCCACATGCACAATTCAATTGACAATGCCATGGATAATCTCCCAGGTGAGCAGCAAAGGGCCAAACGAGGCTGGTTATCTCCTCTTCCCAGAAGACATTTGCCAAGGCCAGAAAAACCCACAAAATCCAGGGCCACAGCACAGGGAGATGCCCTGAAGACAGAGCCTATCCCCACCCCAGGCTGGCACTCCCTCAGGACTTGGGCTGTCCTACCTGCTGCAAGGCCTCCAGCACAGTCTGGCGGTTCATCTTCAGGATGTGCAGTTTGGACTCGTACTTCATCCTCCGATCAGGCACCACCGCCATCAGGTTGAAGCGGATGTCGTGGTACGGCTCCCTGCAGGAAGGGATAGCGGATGTCAGCCACGAGCTGGGGGTGCAAAGCTGGTCTCCCAGCAAAGGGGGGACTGCAGGCTGCCAGCCATACCCTGCACACCTCCCATGGGCTCTTTCCAGGCCACGCCTCCCCTGGCCCAGCGTTTAGGAGGCTTTTCCCCCAAAACCAAGTCAAACTCACACTGGCTGAAGAAGCAGAGCAAGGTTGCTTCAGCCAAAACACAAAACTCCCTTCACAAGAGTCACAGGTTCACTGAGGTGGGATGGGACCTGTGGAGGTCATCTGCTCCAACCCCCTGCTCCAGCAGGGTCACCCAGAGCTGGCTGCGCAGGACCACGAGTATCTTCTGAGTATCTCCAAGGATGGAGACTCCACAACTTCTCTGGGCAACCCGTGCCAGCGCTTGGTCACCCTCATGCCCAAGCATTCAAGAGGCCCAGCTCAGGACCAGAAGCACCATTCCTTCTCCCACGGACTCCAGCAAATAGGGACCTAATCTGGCCACTCTTATCCTGCGCAGCCATTTGCAGGGACTCTGTAGGGACTCACACAGAGTGCACAGCTTCTCTGCATGCACTGAAGGCAGGAAAATTACAGGCAAAAGGCGGTAAGGAGGTGGTGCACCTGCACCTCTCCCCAAGCAACATTCTCCACCCCCACTTCCACAACTTGCCGCACAGAGACCACAGCAGAAATAATCCAGGGAAAAATGGCGAGGGGCCTATGCCTGCAGCATGGCCTGGGACATTACCCGGCAGTGGCCAGGCCGATGCGCTCCATGATTACTCTCCTGGCTTTGTCTGTCCATTCCTCGTCATCAGCCCATGGACCTGTGATAACAAGACAGAGCTGGACTTAGCAAAGCAGGCCAAGGCTCCTGCCTCAGACTCACAGAGCAGATCCTGCCATCCCCACAAGAGATGATCTCCCGGCTCCCTTATGTATCAGAGAGGAATTCAAGAAGAGGCCCAGGAGGCAGGAAGGCCCATACATGGAAGCCCCTGCCTCTGCCTTCCAAATGGAAAACGTGAGCTATCTGCAGGGCAGAAAGGTGAATTTTGAACCCGACAGACCTCAAGCAATTCACAGGCTCAGGCTCAGAAACTCTAAGGAAATCCACCTGCCACTGGATCTGGTGCCATGCTTAAGTAACTCAAGTACATGAAGCAGGTATGTTACCAAAGGGCCTGACAGACAGAAACAAAGTCCTAGCGGGGATAAATAAGTGTCCAAAAGACAGAACTGAGTGGTCGAGGTGTAAGAGAAGGGAGTAACCCAGGCAGCCTGCTGGGATCTGCGTTGGGACCTTGTGCCTCAACACGCAACGGCCTGTTGGGCACAAGGAGAGTAAGGAGGAGACAAATTCTGCTTGCGATACTGAGTTATTTCAGAGCTGCAGAAGGACCTCGTGATCCTGAGCAACTGGGGAGGAAAATGGCGAGGCTGGAAAAAACAATGCATTTAGAAATAATTGCCTTCTAGACACAGTCCCCAGCGCATAAGCTCCAAAATGAGCTATCAAAACTCAGGACAAATCCGGGAGCCATTGGAGTGGTTCTTCACAAACATCAGCTAACACTTAGAGGCAATGAAAAAAAAAACCAAACATACATTTGGTCAGACCAGGGTGTCTATTCGACTGTATCAACGAGGCTCTTACCGTGGTCAATGGGATAGACCTTCAGCCCATCCAGCTCAAACAGCCGTCCCTTGATGGGGACATAACTGACAAAATGAAAAGCCTCCATGGTTCGCACAGCGCTGATACCGTTCTGCTTTTCCGGCAAGTGCCGTGGCTCCGGCCTGCGAGGGCAAGAGAGGCGAGAGGTGAGCGGAGAGTCTGCCTCCTCCACCAGCGAAAGCGAGCTGCGAGAGACCCCCTCACTCACCTGGCATGGCTGTTATGGGCCTTGGCCAGCTCTGGGGCGTTGCCAATGGCATAGCCTTTACTCTGCAGCGAAGAGCAAGAGAGGAAAACAATTGAGAAGTGACAGGAAACAAACAAAATGATTCACCCACCAGCTCCCTACTCCCGCCATCCATGCACAGGACTGGGAGAGCAACTTTCAGGCACACCCTCAGTTCTGCCGAGTTTTAGGTAAAACCCAAGATTAAAAGAACACACAATTTCTGCTAAATAAATTGCAGTTAGAGAGAAACACAGACTTCAAGATAGGTCTGAGGCTAGGTGAGAGGACTTTTGATCACAGACGCAGAGAACGCACAACCCACCCCTACCTCAGGGCTGAATCCTTTGGTGAAATCCTTCATGCGGCTCAGCGTGGGGCCCAGGTCGACATTGTTGCAGTTCAGGAGGACGCTCAGCAGGGCATGCGTGGCACAGGAATTGGGGATCAGCTGCAGGGTGACAAAAGGGCCATCTTAACCAGCAGGAACAAGGCAAACCTTCAACAACCCCTCAGAGTTGACAATAATCAACTGAAAAGTAGTGACGCAAGAACCAGCTGCGAGAGCAGCGATTTGATCTTGGCTCTCAAAGGAAGGGAGGTCAGTCTCCTTTAGCGAGCCACACCATGCCCCCATGAGCATCTGCTCACAGTGCAGGCCACAGAGAGGCTCGCAGCCCTCACTGGATTCCTTGCAAGCTGGAGCTCACAGCAGAGACTCCCAGGAAAGAGGAGCTGCCCTCAGGACCAGCAAGAGCAGTGCAGCCTCTCAGTCCCACATTGCTTCCCTGAGGTGTCACACGAGACACCCGGTCCACCTCCCCCCTCACCTCCAGCCTACCTGGTGAGCAAAGAACATGTTATTAACGATGTCATCGTCAATCACCGACGTCTCATCCACCAGGGTAGAGACCTTCCGGCGTGATCTGCGCTCCTCAATCCACTTGAACAGGAAGATGAACCCATACACAGGGCTGTGGAGAGAAGTCAGCAGCTGCATCGTTTTGGACAGACCACACCAGTGGGACTGCTCAGCACCAGAAACCTTCTGTTTCAAACCACAGGCAGAGCAAAGACAGAGAGGAAAAACAGAACCACCAGCCCCATCTTCCTGGAAGTGACCATCCCTGCCGCAGGTTCCTCCAGCCCCACATTACCAAGGACACTCTCCTGTGCTGATGCTCTGGGCTCAGACAACAATCAAGCTTGAAAACTTTGGGGTTTCACAGGTCTTAAGAGGCTCAAGACAGAGAAACGGGAGGTGAAATTCACCTCTGGACACTGACCGACCTGTAGAAGAACACCTGAACATCAAAGGACCCCCCCTTTCAAATATAAGTTGCATTCATTTTCAAGAGGAGTTCAGACAATGGCTTTCAAGAAAGCTGCAGCCTCAGAGCCATTTCAAAGCACTGAGACAGGGAGAAACCCCACGCTGGAAGCATGCCAGTTGGCACTGCACCCCTCCATGGGGAAAGGGAGATGAATCCCTTGAGGTATGTCACCCACCTGCCCCACAAGGTCTTTCTCAAGCCACGAGATTGCCCACCTGCCCCAAATCTGATGAAGCACTCCTGGTTCATCCGTTACAACGCTGACCTCCATGACCGACAAGCTCACGCGGGCCCTTCTGAACACCTGGTGATGAGTTCCCAGGCCCGCAGATGCATTCTGCTTAATAAAACTCATACTTTCATGCCTGTGACTTACCCTTGGCATTTGCTCTGCAGATCATAAATCTCTTCAACCTGCACTCCCTTGACCCCTGCAAACAAAGGGCAGAAGCTGGTGTAAAGCCCACCAGAAAGGACTTAGGGGTAATGCCAAGCACAAAACTGACTTCTCAGGAAATTTTCTTGCACTCACCAAAATCTTCGACCAGGAGTGTGAAGAGACCTGGAAAGGAACAAAACCAACAGGTTACTTCTGGCTGAACGCAGAGGAAAGCAGCTGCCACCGGCCCCTGAAGGTCCCACATAGTCCCAGGCCAAGATGCAGCCAGAAAAACCACAGTAGAGCGGCACCGGGATCACACTGACTCCCCAAGAGCAAAGCTGATGAGCCCTGGCTTGCTACAGAGGTACTTTGTCTCCCTTCATCCCCAGTCATCATCCTCTTCCTCGAGAGGACCTGAATCAACCTTCTCCTGCCAGAGACCAACAAAGCCAGACCCACTTTCTACATCCTGACCCACTGCAGATGACCTGCCAAGAAGTAAATCCCCAACAAGAACAGCACGACACGCACTCTTCTAACTGGAGGGAAACGCGGCTGAACAGATCACAGGATACCTTAAAAGAAGATAATTTATGTTCTTGTAAGTAAGAGACAGCCAGTGAAGGAAAAGCCAGCTCAGAGCAACAGGACTGCGAGGAAGTCCAAGGGCCGAAAGGCTCATCTTCATCTCCCTCTTTCCTGAGGGACCGAATCCAAGAGCCTGTCTCCAGTTAACTACAAAATTCCCATTACAGGACAGAACCAGGGATACAGAGACAAAGAGACTGAAGGATTATTAGTCATCAGCAGCTGAGCAGCAGCTTCCACTACGATGCCGTAGCAAAGGCAGTCAGCCCAATTTTCAGGCGGCCCCCTGCACGCAGAGCTAGCAAGCTCAAGACTGGAATAATAAATCTGCTTCTTTCGCTCCCATATAAAGGCTGCTGAAAGCCTGGGAGGAAGTCCAGGGAATATCAATAAGAAGGACTCAATCCTGAGAAACATCCCTGTAAGCAAAGGATTTCAGGAACCTGATGTAACTGGCTCAGTCAAGAAGGGGAGAGCCCAGGGGGCCCTGGGCTTTCCACACCAAAGTTAAAACAACTAAAATAGGGAGGAAATTTCTGGGAGCAAGAAGTTCTTCATTAGTTTAGCAGAAAACATTTTATTTCTTACAAGATTGTCAGTGGGATGAAACATGCTTCAGGCCAGTGACAACATCCTTGCCATGCAACACCATTACACCAAACCCCAGCACCTTTCTGACAGAGATGGTTTTGCTCAAAATACTTGACTCCGTGGAGGGCTATATCATAGAGGTGACACCTACAGAGACGTCAGGCAGTGCCGCAGCCTCCCTGCCTTCTTTGGAGCCACTCCCTTAGGGCAAACAGTCCTTGCAGACCATGAGGGTCTTCAGACGCTCATTACAGCCATGGGTCTTGTTCCCTCTTTAGATGGCGTCCATTACGGAAGCAGGAGTCGCAGCTGTTTATAGGTAGAGTCTCTCAATTGTAAAAGCTTCCGCAAAAGTCAAAAGCCTCACTTGCTCTCCAATTTCAAAAGTTACAGTCAACTGATCACGGCAAAACACGTGCGACGCAAGATGTGAACCGTATCAGACGCTCTGCCTCGCAGCCAGTGAAAATTTGCATCAGAGTAAGGCCTGGCAAACACAAACAACCGTAAATGTCAAAAGCAGCGCCGCTGCCGCAGATACCATCACAAGGAGAAGACCAAGTAGGACTTCCAAGCTCGCTGTGGCTCAGCCCAGAGCACTCCCACATCTCCACAGCGGCTCTCCAGGACCACGCGTCAGACCAGCAGGGTTGCACTGGGGGAGATGGGAAGTCAGCCGTCGCATGTCTTCCTCCTGTCTGATCAACATTGGTGGGGAGCCAGAGGGAGGATGAAGCCAAACTTCTCCGAGTGCACCGTGGAAGGACAAAGCGACAAGAACAAGCTGCAGCCAAGAGAAATTCTGACTACACACCCAGAAAAAAACAATTCTTCACTACCAGCATAGTCAGCCCTGAGACTGGGGTGCAGAAATCTCCTTCTTGGGCATATTCAACCAGACACAACCACAAGCGACCTGAAATGCCTTTGAAGTCAGCTCTGCTTTGGGCCAAAGACTTCCGGGGTCCCTTCCAACCATGGTTTTCCTCCATTTCATTTCAATATTTTGTTTTACCTCAGCATCCACAAAAGGCATAGTCCTGTTGCTGCCATCACTCTGAAACACCCATCCCAAATTATCTGGGTCACCTGGAGGAAACATTCTGGTGTCCAAAAGCACACACAACACTACACCAGCAGCCTGGAGGTTCCCAAGGCTCCCCTCTGTGCCCAGCAGCCGCAGCAGAGGGCACAAATCTGGATCTATCGACCCTTTGTGACCAGTAAACACCAAGAACTTCCAGTCCCAAGCCCCATGGCAAGGACCAAGCAGCATATGGGATGTGCTGAAGGCCAAGAGCAGCACATGGGTCATTTCCTAACCACTGTCCCAGCTCCCACCTCTGCATCCAAACCTCCACACATCCAAAGGAGCACAGCTGTGGCGTGCTGAGAGCCCACCTCTGCCCAGACAGATTATCTTCTGAGCAAATAACCTTCCCTCCCAGGTCTAAGAATCCAAACCATGTCCTGTCTTTGGCATTGTCATGATGAAGGGGGAGGATGGGAATGATTTTGGCAATTCCCGAATACCAATAAAAAGAGAACAAAAAGCAGCAAAACCTGGGTTGCCTGGGGACCAACAGCAGAGAGAATCCTTCGCTGAGCACCGGAAGACAAGTACAATGCAAGGGGTCCCAGTTTCCTCACCCACAGTCTCAAAAATACACCATCAGACCCTAAAGACCACCTCTCAGCCTCCCAGAGGACGACCCCAAATCGCACTACGGCAACTCAGACATGTTAAACCAACGCGCAGCCAAATCCCCAGCCAACACCAGCTTCGACCCTCCAAGCCTAACCCACAAACAAGCTCCAGGGCTCCATCACAGAAACCACCTTCTCTGACGCAGTGGGAAGGGGACGCCCGTGACCGTCCTGCTCCCGGATGCTCGGGCACCATCCCAGCTTCTTCAGCCCATTTCCTGCGCTACCTGGGGGAGAGGGTTTGACCCACCCACTCAGCTGCAAAGCAATGACAGGATCTGTCATACACAGGATCGAGACGTGCTCCCGAGTGACACAGGTTGTTCTCAATCGCCCGTGAAGCTCTGGGGCAATCACCACTCCGAGCTGTTGCTGTAGCAAGGGGCATCCCATAGGCACGCCTCTCCCTGCACTTCAGTGATATTTCAGGGTGTATTTACAAACGAGAGGAATGTGTCATGCTACACCCCGGCAGCATTTCTGCTCGGTGTTTTCCACCGAGGTCCCTGGATTTAACAAATCACACACAGAGGTGTCTGGGGTACCTCAGACCGCACGTACAAGTGCTACCAGTGCCCAGGCCCCACTCTGAGCCCTCACGATGCTCCTGCAGCCCCGTTCACCCCATCCCTGCCCTCATCCCACACCTGCACCCCTATACACAGCCTCCTGACATCCCCTTTTCTCTCTGCCCCACACCCCCAGAACCGCTCCCTAGCCCCCCCACGGGCTATGTCCCATACTCCACAACCCCATCTTTCCACCAGAACCCACACTACCCCTGCCCCACAGAGTCCTACACCCTCGCCTGCCCTCCCAACCCT